>NC_090265.1:872907704-873085204 GCF_040414725.1 Anabrus simplex
TTTCTCAATTTATGAACAATAAAAATACAAATGTATAAGCATTTTAGGTAATATCACTATTGCAAAAAATCACCACCTCTGTTTGTCACTGCTGGTTCTGATCACAAAAGCTGTGTGCTCTTTATGTTATATCCATTGAGAGTAGCGTCTTTGGCAGGATATGTACGTGGATCTCTTTCACTTTGTTCCTGGACTGCTTTGTGAATAGACTTGAGTTGCCAATGGAAGTTGCACATGCCAAGTGTGACAAGAATTAAAAGGAATTTCACATACACCAAAAAAAGGACAAAAAAAAGAAAAGAAAAGTTGAACAAGAAACTGTTAAACAGTTTAAGATATATTTTCAAATGAGAAGTACTTGTCAAATTATATAAGTTTATACTGATTAATTGATTACCAAGCTCAATAGCTGCAGTTGCTTAAGAGCAGCCAGTATCCAGTATTCGGGAGATAATGGGTTTGTATCCCACTGTCAGCAACCCTGAAGATGGTTTTTCATGGTTTCCCATTTTCACACCAGGCAAATGCTGGGGATGTACCTTAATAAGGCCATGGCTGCTTCCTTTCCACTCCTAGCCCTTTCCTGTCCATTGTCACCATAAGACCTATCTGTGTCGGTGCGACGTAAAGCAACTTGCTTCCTTCCCACTCCTAATCCCTTCCTGTATCATCGTCACCATAAAACCTATCTGTGTGTAGAGCAACTTGTAAAAATAAAAAAATAAAAAATGATTAGTTTGTAATAAATATTTTATACTGGTATATTATTATTTATTAGTTAATAAATGACTGAGAGTGAGTCAAGGCCTCGGAAATGATTAGAGCGTCCCCCCGAAAATGAGGTGCAGTTCCAGATGTTGTTGTTCTTGAGGAACTGTGAAAAATAGAAAATTGTGGAAGTCCTTGATTCACAACCTGACCCAAAAGACTGGAAATGGGAAATGAAGAAGAAGAAGAAGAAGAATATGATGATGATGATGATGATGATGATGATGATGATGATGATGATGATGATGATGATGATGATGATACATGATCTCTTCTTTCCTTCATTAAATGTCTGCAGTGTTTTATTTTTACAATATAAGAAAAGAAACAATTGAAGATGTTTGCCATCTGGAAATCTGGCAACCCTAATAGTACCGGTACCCTTACCAATTCTGCCTTTATGTCTGCACCTCAGTTACTTCTCCACGTAACACTGAAAATAAATAATAAAACTTGACATACCGGTAGCAGTTTTGTCTGTTTTCTTGTAATGGCTGCTCTTCGATATGTTTCTCTTTCTCACTACCTCCTCCTTCGTGCCTATGCTTGAAAACATAGCCTTGATACTTCATGATTTGTAATAATTCAATAATGCTAAATGACAACATACTGGTGTGTTATTATTCAATTCCTTCAGAGATCAGTATAGAAGGCCTAACACCAAGAATGAGTTGAAACATGGAGAGAAATACACAATATATAAATAGAAACCTAGAAAGTTGAGAACAGAACATGTTAGTAGGCCTTTAACAATAGTTTTGCAAGAATTGTGCACCAAAAAGACCTCTTATATCATAATACAGTCTAGGCCATGGTACTTAAAATATTCAATATAAATTATTTTTCCTGTGTGATTGATTAGAATTGTTGTTTGTACACATGTAAAAAGGGGCAGAAGTGTATTGGAAACAACTGTAAATAGTAGACACAACTGCTTGAACAATTAATCACATGTTGCAATAGAATATTTTGAGTACTGATAACCAGAATGCATATTAAACTGTTCACACAACAGGATCTCCAACAGATTCTCTCTTCATAATTATAATTATGAGTGACAAAACTGAACAAATGTAAATATGATATTCATGCCTAAACGTTAGCATTTAGTTTGTTTCCTAGACCTTTCTTACTTTTGAACATTAGACATGACCACCAATTTTATGTAGGGCTAATAATTTGCAGTTTATAATTCTGTCACACTTCTTATAAAATTTTATGTTACAGTGAAGAAACACTTAAAGTTTTTCCAGGTGCACTGATAAAAATAACAACAGAAAGATATTTTATGGCTATCTTGTACTTTGAAGAATGTTATGGTTTGAAATCCACTCCTTGAAGTGAAGTACTGTCAATGGTAATGTTTTGCTCTTGATTACTATTAGACTTAGTCTAATAAAACTACATAGAGAAATATCACACTATCTCTGAGTTAAATGCAGGCTTTGGCTGTGCAGCACATTTTTACACCTCTATCTCCTTTGTCATATAACAATATTGTATTTATGAACATAACATAATTTTGTTTCAAAACAGATGTGAAGAAATACTGTCAGTAGAAAATATTGCAGAAAATAGTAAGAGTGCTTACATATGGATAGAGGCTTCTTAGTCAAGGCTGTAGAAGTATTCTTGGTTTTTCTTCTAAAAGGATTGGTATTGAATTCTCCATCATACATACATATATCTCCAACATGAACCATTATGCCTTTCTATAAATACTATTAAACATATTAAACACAATAATAAGATCAACCACTTGGCTCACATTCTAAGGACATGACAGGAGGTTCGATCTGCTCTGTCTAACACCAGCATTACACAATTCTGTTCAACCTGTTCAACAATTTATAGTCGAAGGCAATTGTTCATAACAGATCTTATGAAGAGTAACAATTTAAGGGAGGATAAGATCATTTTAAAAATATTTTTAGCAGCTACAATTCCAAGATTTTAACTTCTTCTGACTTTATCCAAGAAAAAACAGATGACTTTTTAATATGTTTTTAAAGTGTTCTACCACAATAGAACAACAAATAGTACCAAGAAAACGTTTTAGTGTGTGTGTGTGTGTTAAAATAAATTTACGATTTTAAATGTTTTCTGTAGACCCTATAAGTGTAGGTTGTAGATCCTAGAATATAGGAAGTTTTGTGTTGTGATGTAGAAGTCACTGATGAAGGAAGTGGCATCTCCCGAAACATGTACGAGTCAAAATATTTGCATAAACTTAATGAATTTGAGAATATATTGACAGGGCGGACCCAACTATTACCTGTAGTATTTATGTGAGCTTAGTCAATAAGGACCAACTAAGGACCAAACATGCTTAAATTTGTTGATTCTATTATTTCTTTGAGCATTCAGTCTGCAAGCTGTTGTGAATTAACTGTATGTCACCACAATCCTGCATTTGCAACTAGCTCTTTGGTTTTGTTTAGTTCTGCACCTGTTATTTTTTAATGATTAAAAACCAAATGTAACTATCTTCATCTTAGTTTCCATCTGCTTCCTTTAACCTCCACTATTCTCCTAGGCAATCTACCATCCTTGATTCTGCATCAGAAAGTTGAAAAATTTAGAAACATGAATTCTACTTTTGGAGGGACACATTACCCAGGGATTCACCTAACCTATATTAGAAGTAATACCAGTGTCAAGTTAATTTCTGGGAGCAAGCGGCTATTTCTAGCCAGGTGCAGCCCTTGTAAGGCAGACCCTCTGATGAGGGTGGGCGGCATCTGCCATGTGTAGGTAACTGCATGTTATTGTGGTGGAGGATAGTGTTTTCTGTGGTGTGTGAGTGGCAGAAATGTTGGGGACAGCACAAACACCCAGTCCCCAAGCCAAGGGAATTAACCATTTTAAGGTTAAAATCTCCAACCCAGCCAGGAATTGAACCTGGGACCCTCTGGACCAAAGGCCAGCACACTAACCATTTAGCCATGAAGCCAAACTTATTTTTCACTCATTTAAGGGCTTCGTGGTCTGTATGGAGGTGGCTTTGCTTAATGCTTTTTATAAGGGTGAGTACAATAAACAAGATGGAATGAAACTGAGATTTTAAAAATTGGGTGTAAAATTTTGTAGGGAGATTATAGAAGAAATAAAGGGCATAGAAGAGTTCTGAACTAAACAGCAGCTTCAGGCTTTTATGGATCATAGTAAACAAAAGTTTAAAGAAATTAATTAGTATTCATTCACCGATTCAGTGATCAATAATACACAATAGATTTCAGTTAGGAAGGGGAACTAGAGGCACTTTTCTGTGTCCAAGTCCTTATCCAAAATTGCTGTGATCTTCACAAAGATTCCTGTTTTATTGAATATGAAAAAGCCTTCGATCAACTTCAGTATAATTGCTTAACAGAAGAACTACTGTGGATGAATAGGAAATCCGTTGCATCCAAAATCTCGACTTGCATCAAGGGGCTTACATAAGGACCAACAATGCGGTGACTGAAGACATCAAAATTTCAAGCAGAAAGCTAAAAGGATGCAATTTATACACTATACTTTTTAACTTGTGTTTTGAGACAATCTTTCTTGATGTGTGTAAAGACATCAATCAGTACAGGAATTAAATATAATGACAGGTAGGCTGCAGCAAGAATGTATCTCATGCTGATGATCCGATTTTACTTGTTAATAGCTCTGAAGAATTTCAACTTTTTGTTAAAAAATTAGAACAAATTATTGCAGTATATGGCATAAATAAATATAAATTTATTTAAATATTAATGTATGATAATTAGAAACAAAAATCTGCACATTGTACATATGTTAAAGATTAATGGCACCAATACTGAATGTGTTAATAAATTTAAATTTTTGGGCAGTTGGCTTCATGAAGACTGGGACTCCACTAAAGGAATTATATGTACAATTGAAATGGCTAGAAATTCTTTATACAAATACAAGAAGCTTTTAATTCCTGGGAAATTAATTTGTCTGGCCAGGGTTACTGTAAGGCACAGAGATCTGGATGCTGAAAGCTTCAAAAAAAAAAAAAAAAAAAAAAAAAAAAAAAAAAAAAAAAAAAAAAAAATGGAAGTGTTTGAGGTGTGGACATACCATTACCAATCAAAAGTTTCCCATACTGATCAAATATGGAACAATGACATTTTGTAAAGAATGGGAAAACAGAGAGAATTAATCCAGACAAATAAACAGAAAAGCTTATTTAGGCCACATAATGAGGAATCCCAAATATGAAATGCTTCAACTAATATTTCAAGGTGAATTAACTGACAAAAACTATCTTGGCTCAGAAGCATAGAAGATATGGACATCATTGAGAATCTGTGGCATAGTCAAGAACAGAAGATGTGGACAGCTCACTCCTAAATTATATGCAAAATGTGACTTATAAGCTTGGGTTGGTAGCATCTGTGGTTTCACAAATAATTTGAGAGATGGTTAATTCAGATTCCTATCTCCATATTATCTGCTAGTTAGGAGGTTTTCTTCCTTCCTTGTTTTGCAACAAAATAGGTGATCCTTTTCTCTTTGTACTCACTTTGAGTCCACTACCAATTTGAACTAATCTGCACTGAAACCTGTAGCTTTAGTATAATGTGGTAAATATATTGGCTAGGTAGGGCTGACCACAAGAAGCTTAAGAGACAGCTAGAAACCTATTCCATTGATTTAGGAAGTGCTTCTAATTAACGATACTTGTGTTTTGGTTCACAGCAAAGGAATACATTCACTGAATAGGATGTAGACAAAAGCAATCTCTATTTATATGGCACTTGTGATATGGATTTAATTTCAGTAAGTTCAGTTTCAGATTAACACATTGAGGTCTTGCTCACTTTCATACACTTTAATTCTCTGGACTAGCCATTTTTCACTAATTTCAGATTTTAAAGGTAAATACTAGTTTTGAAGTTTGGTAAATTTCTATTTCACTATATTTGAGTTCATACTTTCTACTTCATATCTATAAAACTGTAATGATATTGATAGATTCCTTCCCATGGAAATAGTGGATTGAAACCGGTAGATTTTTATTTTCTTAAAAAGTTCAATGTAAAACCTTAACTAACAAAATACCTGATGGCTGATATTGAGTTTATTTGTTTTCTAGGCCATTCAGAATTGTTTGTATAAGAGATACATCTATGTAATAATTAGTACATAAATATTAAGTGTGATCTCTTAGGTCTGTTCAGTTGTTATAAATCACTGTTGTTCAGTCTATATTCGCGCACGATCGCCATTATGTGCACACTGCTGTCGAGTCGGAACAGCCCTGAAACGATTGAAAGGAAGAATATGATGTGTAGAGCTGCAGTTCCCTGCCATCTATATTTTTTTTTTGAGAACTACTGTATATGATCCAATTTTTATACTGTAGTGCCGATCAATGCACATAGTTCATTTGTTTTGTAGTAACAACAATGAAAACCAGAGAACGTACGCCGTGCAGGCTTTGTTCTCCGCAATAAATGACACAGTCTGTACAGTGTATGGCCTTCGATCTCACTGTGTTAAGATAGCACAGTCACAGGGAACAGACAGTTCAGTGAGGTCATTGTCGGTAGAAACACAAGAAGTGGATTGTGTCTTCATGCTTTAAATGTGATTAAAATTTGAAAATATTTATATAAGAATGGAGGGGGCTTGAGCTGGGTGAGCCCTCCCCGCTGTCTATGATACTAGTGAGAACAGATGGTCAACTCCTCTATAAAGCCTCTAACCAAATGAAATTCTGAAATGTTATTGCTACATCTGTTAGTGGATAGATAGTGGTAGAAGCACTAGAATTCTGTTATGAAAAGCAGTACTTTGTTAGTACAGATTAATTTTATGACCACTGGCCAAATGTCATCAGAGCATAACATGCCAAGGTCTTGAAAGAGTTTTATTATGAATTCATAGCTGCAGTCACCTGACATCATACAGGCACGATAATAGGAGGTCTGAAAATCGGAGCATTAGGAGGGGAGAGTACTGAAATTGAAGGAAGTTGTGAAAATGGGAAAAATAAGAGATATGACCAAAAAATAAAATAAAAATCAGTTTTATAAAATAAGAGCCATGCCAGAGCTTGCTTGGGTTGTCCTATACCAGGGATGGAAAACTTTTACCGACTAGCATGACAAGGTCTTGTTTATCACTTTTTAGTGTCTGGTGTGCCACTGATTGTTTTTCTTTAAAATCATCATGAAACCCCTCATTTGACTTTATTTAGGTATTAGATTGCATTAAATATAATTCATGTCGCAGACAAGAAATTGAAACACATGTAAAGCGGAAACTACGTCAGATCCAACCACGTCCTCCACCCACCTTTAGATGTGACTTGTGTGGTCGCATGTTTCATGCAAAGATTGGCTTGATAAGTCATCAGCGACATCTCCACAGAGCCAACAGACTTTAAGAGGAACTGCAGGAGAGAAAAAAGTATTCTCGATAACTGAATGTTTCATGATTTTATTTTGCAAACATCACTGAAAATTGAATTTTTAAAATGGTAAATTTGAAAAATATGGTATATATTTTCTTTGACCTAATAAAATTTGTAAAAAATATGGCCATAGAATTAATTGAGACATACTTATTTATTAAAACGTTGTGTTAAAATATGCTATGCTGCCAGATTTTTGACCTATTTATTACATGTTAAAAGCATTAAAATATGTTAGTGTATTGTCTGATGTGCCACAGAAGTCATGTTTGCGTGTCACCTGTGGTAAAGGTTCACAATCTCTGTCCTATACCATACATGTACGCAGCCAAAATTTCTGAATTTTTAAATTTTGTTTTAATATCTTGGCTTTATTAGTTGTCTTATTGTCACTTATGGGCAAGTTACTGTCTTTATCAGTTCCAAAAGAATTACACTTTAACCACTGATCATGACCATGACCATGATGTTTAATCCTTATAACTGCAGTCAAAATCATCATCATCATCATCATCATCATCATCAGTTTTCAGGCTTGCTAATTTGCTTTCTATTGAGCCCTCAATTTTCTCTTTAGATTTAGTGGCTAACATTCGAAAATCACTGTTTACAATGAGCATTTATTTCTGAATAATATGTAGACTTAGGGATTTGAAAGGCAAAACATAGTTTTATAGTTCATTAGTCTGAGGTGTACTTTTTCTGAAAGTTTCATGAAGAATACTTTTGTATAGTGGAATAGGAAGGAATCCTTTTTCACTGTATAAAATTCGAAGGAAGTTACTTTTAATTTACTATGTGCTAATTGGAATTAAATTATTGATGGCCTTGGTGAGAACCTAGCATTGGTGAGATAATGCTTTAACATTCCTTAGTTCTATAAACTAAATATAAGTTACTGTAAATTAAATGATCCAAGACGCTGTTCTTTCCACTTTTCAAAGGTAAAAGGTAAGAAAGAATGTCATCGTTGCAGGCAAGTAATGTTCAGAATAACAACCATCTGGATTAATAAAGAAAGAAAGAAAGAAAGAAAGAAAGAAAGAAAGAAAGAAAGGAAAAGGTTTATTGCTAAGATTGTCTAATAGGTATGTATAGGTTTAGATAGCCTTTCAGTCATATTGTAGCACTATGGAGAAGGGATACTCAAAATATTTTATAGTAAAAGTATTTGTACTGAAATCAAATGTATTTAGAGTCTAAGAAAATAACTGCAATTTTACCAAATAACTGGACTTCATTTCAATGAGTGAATATAAGCTATGATCCTTCAAAAATACTTCTTTTCCCATAATCACACTGAAATTTCTTGTATTTGCACTCGTTTCTTCATTGTACCAGGAGTTTGTGGGCACCCTTGTTGTCTAAGAATCCCACCACCTCCTGAAGGAGTCTGATTACATGCTGTTGGAGGCTGTGCTTTTGGAGGTGGTGGGGGCTCAGGTATAGAAGGGCTAGTCAGAGGTTCTTCCACTGTTGTTGTTGCCGTTGTTGATATTGGCTCATTAGGAGCTACTACATAACTTGGAGGTTGTTGTATCATGACTGGCCCTGTACAATTAGCTCGTTTTACCCCTGAAGTGGGGGAAGATTTGAACTCTTGTAGAGGTAGCTCCACCATAACTCCAGAAGCTGAAGGATGTGATGATGAAGGTGGAAGATGATCAACCAGTGCATGTTTACTTTCAAAATGATGTGTTTCACCTGAACTACTACTACAACTACCAGCTTCAGCTAGTTCCTCTTTTTTCTTATCCCCAAAATGTCCTCCTGATGACCCTCGATCACGCTGATGATAGATTCCAGCAAAAATGAGGATATTGAGCAAAAGCAGGAAGCAGCCTACAGCTATAGTAACAGTCAGTGCAGTGGTGTAGCTCTGATAGTGACTGGACGCCAGTTTTCGTAGAAGGTTGTTGTTGTTATTGTTGTTACTTGAGGCAGGGCGGAGATTACCAATTCCAGTCACAGGATTGCCTCCTGTAGCATTTGGTGGGCACTCGGTGGTGGTTGTGACGTGATCTCGTTTAGTGGTTGGCATCATGCGAGTGCTTGTACTGGGGACAGGAGTCGTACTAGTTGTACTTAATGGATACTGTCCCACGTTTGGTCGCATTAGTGTCTGCTGTCGGACCAGTCCTGTAACATAATGAAAAATGTTACTATCATTATCACTCTTTTCAAAGTTTGTTTGTTGGTTCACTGAGTTGTGATAAATTTTATTTAAGAGGTGGAGAATTCAATGGATATTAGTGTGTGAGAGGTCATGGTATAGGCATTTGCTAGTGTAAAGTGGCACGCTACACATGCCACATTTTGTCTATAACAAGCTACTGTATCTCAGATAATATTGGAAGTATGTCAACAATATCTTCTTGGCAAGTTATATGAAGTATCGTTCTTAAATTTTGTGAGTTGATTGATGCATGCTAATAATTTTTAATAAGAAACCAAACCCCATGGCACTACAGTCCTTGAAGGGCCTTGGCCTACCAAGCGACCTTTGCTCAGCCCGAGGGTGTCGTGTAGTCAGCACGACAATTACTCTCGGCTGTTATTCTTGGCTTTCGAGACCGCAAATAATTTTTAATGCTCTTGTAATATTTTAAAATCATTACTAGTACATTTGTTTTGTATGTACACTTTGAGAATAGCATCTATGAGCGATGACAAGTTACTGAGTGATGCCTAACACCCCTTGTTGATTTGATGGAGTGTCTTTTAACATAACATAGGTGTTGTGTAGAAAGAAAGGCCAATGGAAGATTTTCTTCATACAACACTGTGCCACATGGAGAGGAAACTGTTTATTGGTCTCCCAACTGTGATGCTGTTCTTAGTCTGGAGGAATTTTCCAAAGTGCAACACATAATATGTAGTTTTAAAGATCCGTTTGCACTACTAGGTGTACTGTATGATAGTGATAGATTTTTGTACTCGGTGAGGAGTAAGAAGGGAGCACTGCTGGTTCCGGTAAATACTGCCAACTGAATGGAAATGAAATCTGAATTGAATCGATAATATGATCGATCGATATGAATTTTCTAAACCTTTATTATTTTAACGCCAACAACTGTGTCACACACACACAATATATAGTACTATATAACATTTCTCGATGCGAAACGTGTTCCTAGCATGAATTCTATAGTTTGGCTTTGCTGTGTAAACAACAACAGTATGAGTACGTAAAGTGTACGCCAGATGTCGCACAGTGATGATAAGCGATTCTTAGTTTGTGTTTCATAGGTTGCCAATACGAATCTCGAAGATAACCGAAGTCGACCGATTCAGCACTAGGGTGTAAATCTATCGCTAAAAAGTGCGCAGATAGTAGTTATATTTTTATTCATATGAATGCTTTTGTATATCAGGTGTGTAAAACTAAACTAGAAAACTGAAATCACAAGATTAATTGTATCCTATAATGTGAGAGGGAGCTAACCCACAAATTGTTAAAAAATGAATTATTGACATACTGTATTTTGATATTAGTATTATATTTATTATCCCAAAACATATGAATAATTATTATCCACTTTTACTCTCCCTCGGTACAAAAGAAAGATTTTGAAATATCCCTGATACACAATCTTGCAGTGCAAGAGGGAGCTAAGCCAAGCAGTGACATTATGTCAGCTAGTGGTAGCCAATAGCACATGTGCTTTCAAGCAGCAACTTCAAATCTAACTAAGAAACACACATACACATCTGGGGAGAAGGTAAAATTTCACAACATGTGTGTAGTGAAGATTGAAGTCAGGAAGCCTGGAATTATCCAATTTAAAGAAAACTACTCTACATTGGATATCTGGGAGAAAGTTGAGGTTCTGAACAAAAGTACTGGACGACCGTGGAAACACAAAACATCAACAGATTTCAACCCCACCACAGCTTATTCATGCTTACAAAATGCGGAGTGCTCGTGTCTTGTTGGCAGAAAGATTGCTGCTGAGAAACACAAGGACTTGATGTCCCTGCTCCCTTACATCCCTGAAAACCAATATGCTGTGTACCATGCTCTTTAGTCAGACACTCAAGGTGAAAACAGCGAGGTGCAGGAGGATCCAGATGGCTTAAAGTAAGTAAAGGTTTCACTACAGATGGCTGCTTAGAGTCAGTGTGACTTGAATCCCAGACACTATTAGTAAACCTTAAATGTAACAAGAAATTCATGTTGAAGTAAATCTGAACCTAACTGCATTTTAAAACAAGTAATTGATGAAAATTGGACTGTCATAAAAGAAACCCAGGTTTTAAATATTTTTTTTCTCTTCAGATTTGGCGATTTGGAGCTGATGTTTTTCAGATAAATAATGGATATAAGAAGACAATTTTAATTTTCCTATACTTTTTGGACTATAAATAATGTTTATGAACCAAAAATGTGACTGTTAATGTGCTTAATTTCATGCAATAAAGACAAACGCAAAATTCAAAATATCTCAGTTCCATGTCTGTGTGGATTAGCTCCCTCTCGTATTCTAGTACTCAAATGTAATTTGAAAATTTTCTGTACAGTGTGCAGAATTAACTGCAATATTCACAGTATATATATTTCCATGTGTTGTAATATGTTCTTTAAAGAGCCAGATATCTTGTATATAAGTAAGTAGCTATGGATATTCATGCTTAGTATAAATAGTAATGTTTGAGCAATTTATGTTATAGGTTTTTATATTGCTTCTTCCCATTATAGACAACTAAAGGATAATATGTAATCTGATCATATCTGATATCATTGATTGGTATGTATATTACAAATCTATCCAAAATTACCAGAACTACAATAGTTGAAGTTCCTCTGGCATCCCTTGAAAGCAGGTCAGTTAAATCCACCTACCCTGAAAGATAGTATTTTGAAAATATAGTTCTGTTTATTCCAAGAATTAATCAGAACTTACTTTATGTATATGCTTTATATATTTTAATTATCCACTTAAGGTGCATTTAAATCCTTTTTTAAATCACACAAATGTTCTTAAAGAATGTCAGTCTCATTAAGAATAATTCATTTTGAGTTGTTACATTCAGGTCAGGTACATCCTGCTACTGTATGCGACAGTAGACGGTACTACCTGCGAGTGTCTGGCCAAGGGTTGGGGGGCTGTTACCAAACTTGACAAACTAAGGGAGAACCAATGGCTATGGGCAGAGGAGTTCACCCTTAGGGGTCTTGTTGAAGCCTTTGTGTAGTAAATTATAAATTCAGCAGGAAGCTGCTGCCTTGCAGATGTGGCAGGGTACTGCTTAAGCCTAAGGGGGACAACCCTGACAGAAAATCTTCTCTAACGTTAGGCCTAGCAAGTCAGTTGGAGAGTAATTGCAATCGCTTTCAATACAAATACAAGCCTCGGATCGAAGAGTTCAAGACAACGACAACAGCTAGGTGCGTATGCAGCCTTACAGACTGAAGCTTGACCAGTTACAAAACCTAAAAATCAAGATCCAGTTGCCAGATTGGAACCCAGAATATTCTAACACTGACAAATAAAACTGAAGAAATAGTTGATATGACAGAAAGGAGGAAAATTCTTATCATGGGGATGAGTGAAACCAAATGGAAGGCAACAGGAATAAAATACCTCCATCTAGACTATAAACTATACTGGTCTTGAAATAACTTGGGGAGTCAAGAAATGAAGTGGGCTTTATACTTCATAAAGGTATTGATGTTTGTAGCCAGATTGAATTTTTCAGTGATAGAATAATTAAAGTGTCAGTAAATTGGAATGGAGACAAATAGCATATAATCCATGTCTATGCTCCACAGTCACGATGTTCAAATGAAGAAAAAGGAGTCTTCCTGTCCAACTTGGAAGAACATATGGATTGTGAAAATTTGGTAGTAATGGAAGATTTTAATGCTCAGGTTGGATCAAACAGACTGGGCTATGGATCCTCCCTGGGTCCTCATAGAATGGGGAATAGGATGACAGAGGGCAAACATCTTCTATGTCTTTGTATGAGGAACAATATGGTTGTAAGTAACACTTGGTTCAAGAAAAGGAACACACATAAAATCACAAGATATACTGTAGTTGGGATGATCAATATGGGACTGTGATTGATTATATACTCACTGACCAAGAAGTTTGGAAGATTGTAAATGATGTCAAAGTAATTCTTAGTGAAAACTTGGATGGAGACCACAGGCTGTTGGTTTTAGATATCACAAAGAGAAGACCTTCTAAAGTCTACAACAAAAGAACACCAAAAATAAAAACTTGGAGACTTTCTGAACCAAGAGTGAAGGAAAATGTTTTGAGAAAATGTTTGGAAGACGTTACCAAAGCAAGAACTGAAATCTGCAAATGAGGAATGGGATAACCTGAGGAGAGTATTGGTGAAGACAGCTGAGAGAGTATGTGGAAGGCAGAGCCAAATAAGAAAATCCAAAGAAACAGCATGGTGGAATGAGGATGTAAAAGCTGCTGACAAAGCTAGAAATGGCGCAAGAAGAGCTTTGAACTGTGCCAGAGTGCGAGGAAATCCAAGTGAAATCGAGAATAAACTATCATTTTACAGAGAAAAAGGATTACAGGTCAAAAGAATAGTTGACACTGAGAAACAGAAATACAAAGAAGATCTTGCTAATAGGTCAGGGCAAGACAAACACAAGAAGCTCCTGTATAGCATTGTTAAAACAAAAGAAATGATAATAGTACTATCAACACAGTAGAGCTTCCAAACGGAGAGGTAACTAGAAATGAAAATGAAATATTACAGGAGTTCAGTGGATATTTCAATCACTTACTGAACTGTAATACAACTGATGACAAAAGATAACCCTCTAAACCCTATAAATTATAATGTAGAAAGTTTAACCTGGCTGGAAGTGGAAACCACAATATGTAAAATGAAAAACAACAAGTCTGCAGGATTGGATGAGTTCAGTGTGGACATGATCAAAGCACTTGGAGAACCTGGAATACAATGGTTGTACAGAGTACCGTAATAAATAAAATTTGGGAAGAAAATGAAATCCTCAGTGACTGGAGGCAAGGCGTGGTTATTCCACTATTTAGGAAAGGTGACCGAAAGAGTAACAATTATATCTTCTATATCATGGGTTAAAAATATATGAGACCATCCTGGAGACAAAATCAGAAAATCTTTTGAACCTAAACTTGAGGAAGAACAACGTGGATTCAGACCTCATTTTTTTTGACAAGAATTCTCTTTGAAAAATACTGAGGTAAGAATAGAATGATTATAGTTGTATTCTTGGATACTGAGAAGGCATATATGATCATGTACCATGTAAGCACATATGGGAATGTCTGAGATCAGATAAAAATTAGATATATGGCTTTTCAGGCGTTTGCTCTATTAACCAGCGTTTTGTCTTAGGTCTGACACTAGACTGAGATGTAAAGAAGTGCCAGATGAGATTATAGCTTGGGTAAAACAACTATATCGAGAGACAAAGAGCTGTGCGCAACTTCAAGGAGGCAGGTCACACTGTTTTGAAACCAAGAGCGGAGTCCACCAAGGAAGTTGTCTATCACCACTTCTCTTCATTGCTATAATGGATGAGGTTATAAAAGCAGTGAAAATGAAGGATCAGACAACAAATACACTTGTATTTGCAGATGATGTTATGCTATGGGGTGAGCAGAAACAGAAGTTCAAGCTAAACTAGATCTTTGGCCAGAAGAATTTGAAAGAATGGGAATGATCATCATCCGAACTAAAACCATTGGTTTAGAGATGAGGTGAAATCCTGAAGCACTCCACCTGTGAGTGCAAAGTGAAGAAGTAGACATTATCAATAACTTCAAATACTTTGTTTCTTCTGACAATACCATAAACCAAGAAATAGGCAATAGAATACAAGCTGCATCAAAATTCTACCACTCCATCCGTCAATTATTTTGGGATGACTCATTTCCCCAAGCTTGCAAGCTCACACTGTACAAAACATATTTTGTACCAATTCTAACATACGGACTGGCAGCAGCAACATTGACTAGATCTTCACAAAGTTGAATACAGGCCACTGAATGAAGTTCCTTCGGTCATGTCTCCAAAAGACAAGGAGAGACAAAATAAGGAATGAAAGTATTCAGCAACAACTTGGATTGGGCAGGAGCCTGTTGAAAACCTTAGAATTAAGCAGATTATGATGGTATGGACATATGAGAAGGATGACTCCAATTAGGACAGTTGTTGTTGTTGTTGTTGTTGTTGGTACGAGGCCCAGAGGGAAGCCTTGTGATAGTTGGGAAAAGCAAATTTTCAAAGACCTTATGATGTAAATTGGCAGCAAAAGGTATATCAGCTGTGGATGGACAGAACAAACTGGAAGAGGCTCGTAAACACCCACACCCGGCTTTCCGGAGTGGAAAATCAATGATGAAGATCATGATGATGATGAGTTGTTACAAAGAATATACTGAAGAACACTTCATCCTTTCCAAGTTAATGTATCAAGGTCAACCAGAAAATATGATCATGATAAAAGTATCATTAAGAAACCAACTCTTCAACTCTTCAAGAAACTTGTTGTACCAACTGAAATATACATCTGGAAAGATAGAAGTGAAGAGCCAAGGTAATTAAATGGCCAATATTTCCCAACAACAATGCCCTCAAAACATTCTCAGTGTCTCATAATGTGTTCACATCTCAAATTAGAAAGTATTATAAAAAATTATACATATCCCTTTCAGACCTGAAAGAAAACTGGAGGTGTGAATTTTTGTTTGTACGTCAAGAACTGACTAAAATGCTCCTCAATACACATATTAATAGTTTATTTTACAAAATAAAAACTAACATCCGAAAAACAGGACCCACACAATTGTGCGTATCAAAATTCAAAACCTCGTTGTATCACGTACGATGGTGTAGCTTCAAAATTTACATTCACTAACCAATGTACACAATTCATTGAATATATTCCGGTATTCAGTAAAGCTTCTAGATTGATATAAACGCAGTAAATAAATACTTACTTTCGGCACTACTGCTTCCTGCCATCTCGCCGATCAAGTGTGCTTTTTAAACTCTTCTTTCTTCGCCCTGGCGGTCAAGCGCATACTAAAATCAATTGAAATACACGCCACATGTCCTGCACAATCACTGCAGTCCGGTGTAGCGCCGAAAAAACATCAAATACGGTCAGGGATAACTAAAATACGAACCCGCACAATTGTGCGTACTCGGTCTGAAAGGGTTATATACCTGTCAGCAACTGTGACTGGAGACTAGATGTAATCTACTGTATACTTACTCTGACTGTATCTACATCCAAAACACCACACTATGGCGGACACCCTCTGGGCAGGATAGAAAACAAGGCTGAATTTGAAGAACTTGATGTCAAATATATAAAGAACTCAGAAAAGTTAATGACTCCTAGGAAGATGCTGAATATGTTATGATCAACCACCAATCCTTGGAGAGTACTTGCTGCCCAATGTGCTTTGTTCAGGATTAAAAACAGTGATGTTCAGTATAAAAAATTTGGTATCATACTATATTTACATATGTATGACACGATGATTACTTTGAAGAAACTATGAATTTGTGGTTTTTATTTTAGGCAGTGTCATTAAACAAGATAGGGAAACCAAACGTGATAGCCTATTATGACAAGTATCTTATAAAAAATGAAAAATAGTTCAATGGCCATTTGGATGCTGTAGTGTTTTGCAAGGTTGAGTTTCCAAATGTCACAACGGGATCACAATGGAAGATGACACTAAACACACTAAAGCTCCAGACTCCCCTTTACGAGGGTAGTGTCCGCAACTGGAAGGATTTGGCTTATTGTTGAAGGGTACACTATTTCTGCCTCATATACAGACATCTGCTTCAGGAGAAACTGTATTCTTAAACCTTTCTTTTTACATTCTTCTAATTGTTTCTAGTAGCATCCCTAGGGACTGAAAGTATGCTAAAAAAGATTAAAACCCCACCTTCGTAATACTGTGCTCCTTCTTCTTGAAAATGATGGTGCCGCATACTGAGGTCATCCTCTCCAGGTCTGTGCAGCTGGGGTATCAGGTTCAGCCACAGGGACATTTTGTGACCTCGATAATGGTTCCGCATTTCCGATTTGACCCCTGAAACAGGAGTAAGTCATGGGGCACATCCATTTTGCAAACACATCATTACTGTCAATCCTCCTTTTTCTTTTCTTGCTGTATTGTGTACTCTTTAATCATAAGCAGAAGATGTGTTGTAAGCATTCAATCTGCCACCTGTGTGAGTGCAGATCAGTGGTGACTGATGGTGATGATTATGACTGAATTACATTTTATGGGTTTCAAACTTATAGATTAGTTCAAAGTTACTGTAGAGGTATTCACAAGTGTGGAGGTGTTACTGTAGAGGAAGTCTTTGTAATTTGAACCATTTAACTTTAAATGTCCATAACTCTACTGACTGTAATGAAAATTTCCCCAATTTTATACATGATAATTAGTACAATGTATCAAATAATTTGGTGAAAATAAATGTTAATATTTTCTTTAGGATTTGTTTAAAAGTAATAATTATTCTAAAATTTGTTACCGTGTAATTTGGACTGATAGCGTGTAACTTGGACCAATTGATTGTGTAATTTGGACTGATAAATATACCGTAAACACTAACAGGTATTTCATGTATTTATAATGAAATTCTAAGCAATAAAATACGACACTATGAATTGTGGTTGTCACTTTTGGTATGTAGGACAATGATAAAACAATTCAACCTGAATTTTGGTGCAGTTTTCATGGGCCCACTTTTTGCAACTATTGCACTGAATCCAATCATCATCATAATGCCTGTCATATACAATGCAGGTATTTTTGACTTCTTTTCTTGTGTCTGTAGTAAACAGTTTTTTGACCGCTCTTCAGCCTGGACGCCTGCAGATTATGAGGAGTCCTGTCGTCAACACCACGAATCCTCTCGGCTGTTTTTATTCTTGGCTTTCTAGATTGGGGCTGCCATTTCACCATCAGCTAGTTTCTCAATTGTAATCACGTAGACTGAGTGAACTTTCAGATTACAGTCAAAATCCCTAACCTGGCCAAGAATCGAACCTGTGGCTTCCGAATAAGAGGCAGGCATGCTACCCCTACACCATGGGCCGGCCTCAAATTATAAAACAAGTTCCTTTAGAATAGCCAGTAAAATGACGAAGAAAATTATTACAATTGTTTCAATGGTGTAAATTTCACACTTTTGTCCAAATTACATGACATGCAAAGATTTAATCAAAAAACCAAACTAAATAATATGCTTAAAATTTATTAATGAAACTATGTTAAAACTTACCTAGTGTATTTCATCAGTATTTGTAAAAGCTGAACACCCTCTTGGCTGATATAACTACTTGACAGAATATTTACTTGTCATTATATAAGCTTACAAGGTATGTGAGTATTAAGATTTAGATTTAGATTTCAAGATGGCGACTACTGTGTGTGAGTCTGTGATATCCGTAGTAGATAATGGTGTAAGATGCAGTGAAAAACGTGGCAAATGCAGAAGAGTAGTTAAAAATGGGATTCTGTGTCGTAAGTGTGATGAATGGTACCATTTTCGTTGTGCAAATATTGTAAATAGGACTGATATTGAAGAAAGTGAGTGGCTGTGTCCCGAGTGTAAACAAACTGATAGTGAGGCAGAACAACAAGAAAGAGAGACTTACGAAACTATAATTAAGATTTTAGGAGTGCTACAAGAGGACTTATGCGCTCTGAAACATGAAAATGAATGCTTAAAGGACAGAATAAAGAAACTGGAAGATAAAGAAGACATTGGAGAAGAAAGATCGCCGTGGACGGAAGTGGCGCGTGGCCATATGGGAGAAACTACGTACAACTTAAAACCGGGAAAAAACTCTATGCAGTGCCAAAATAGATTTCAGTTATTGCAGCAAGTTCCAGAAGAAGACACACCAAGTTTTCCAAATAATTTTAAATCCAGTGGAGGTAAGAAAACCAACCGAAAGTCAAGATCGCCAAAGATTCATCTCTACGCAGACAGTCAAGGGCGGGGTATGGCAGAAGGCATCAAGGATGAGCTGCAGAATCCAGAGACTGAGGTTTTAGGACTAATAAAACCAGGTGCCAAAACTGAAGACGTCCTTTCAAGTTGTGATCCTGTGTTAGAGAAGGACAATTATGTGGTGATTGTGAGTGGTACAAATGACATTGCTGCAAATGAAGGTGAGGAACTAATTACGACTCTCAGAGGTAAGATTTCCAAACTACCTGACTCAAAAGTAATTGTAGTAAATGTGCCACCCAGGTATGACCTTTTAGAGGACTCATGTGTGAATAAAGCTGTACATGATGTAAATATAAAAATCAAGAGATTATGTAAGAGTTTTAGAAATGTCTATGTAGTAGATACTTTAGGTCTTGGCAGGCAAATGTTCACTAGACATGGGTTACATCTAAATGGTAATGGAAAAGCAACTCTCTGTAGACAAATTGCTACAATTATCAACAGAGATTTGCAAACTAATCGGTACTTAAGAAAACCCATACCACTAAAGTGGCACATACAGGGAAACTTGTCAGAAAACCCAGACCCTTAAATCAAGATCTATGTACAAGGATCTGGGTTCCAGGGAAGTTCTCAACTCATGAGTCAAACGTTACCCAATTGCAACAGTCAAGTTTTAGGGAGGAAGGAGGTCTGAGATTGTTCTTAGTAAACTGTCAGAGTGTAGTAAATAAACAATTAAAATTCGGTACATTGATGGAATCTTATGAGACGGATGTGGTGATAGGAGTGGAATCCTGGTTGAGAGAAGGGGTGGGTAATACAGAAGTATTTCCAGAAGGGTATACAGTCTATCGTAGAGACCGAGGAGATAAAAAAGGAGGAGGGGTATTTATTCTTGTGAAGGAAACTTATTGTTCGCATGAATGGTTTACTGATGAAAGGGATGAAATATTAGGGATAAAATTAATTTGTGATAATATGAAGGAGGTGGGAATTATAGGAACATATAGGCCTGGAAGAGAGGAAAGAGTTATGGAAATATTTGAGAAAATAATAGATTATACTCATAAAAACAATAATGATAAGGTAATAATTGGGGGAGATCTAAACTTGCCTGAAGTTGAATGGAATGGAGCTGCAAGTGAAGCCCATGAACAGAAACTGGCAAATAAGTTAATTTGGGAGGGAGGATTTACACAAGTAGTACAAGAACCAACTCGTCTCAATAACTTGCTAGATGTATTCTTGGTTAAACCATGGGAAATTGTTGATAAAACTGAGGTAATTGAAGGAATAGGTGACCATAAGGCTGTAATAATGGATGTAGGACTCGTACCAAAAATGCTTAATAAGAGGGTCACAAAAGACAAGAAATTATACAGAAAAACTAAAGTTGATGAATTTGGGACTTACCTTAAATCACAATTCAGTTGTTGGATAAGTGAAGGGAATAATGTGGATACACTTTGGGCTAAATTTAAAGGAATCATTTGGGAAGGAGAGAAGAGATTTGTACCTGTTAAGAAGGGTAAAATGACCTCAGACCCTGTTTATTACACAAAGGAAATAAGAAAATTAAAAAGAAAATGTAGAATAGTAAACAGGAAAATCAAAGAAGGTAGGGAGAATAGAGAAACTAGAAAACAACTAATGAGAGAACTGAATAGAGTGAAAAAGGAAGCAAAAGATAATTATATGAATGGCATTCTTCAAGAGGGTAATGACCACAAAGGGAAATGGAAAAAGCTGTATTCATATATTAGGAATCAAAAAGGAAAAGGAATCCAAATTCCTACAATGGTGGGAGAAGGGGGTGAACACTATTTAACAGATACTGAGAAAGCAAACCTCTTTAGTAGGGAATTCCGAGATTCAGTAGAAGATTGTCAGGACTTGGAAACCGTAACAGAAGATAGAGAGGGAGAGACACATAGGGAAACAAGAAGCTTCTCATTCACAAATGAAGATATTTTCAGAGAAATCCAACTGCTTCAGCAAGGAAAAGCAGCAGGAAGTGATCAAATTACTGGGGAGGTATTAAAGACAATGGGGTGGTATATAGTGCCTTATTTAAAATTTCTCTTTGATTATGTCATAAATAATAGTGTGATACCAAAGGAATGGAAGGAATCTATAATAATACCAATTTATAAAGGAAAGGGTGATAAAAGGAAACCAGAGAACTACAGACCAATCAGCCTGACCAGTATAGTTTGTAAAATACTGGAGAGTTTAATAGCAAAGTACATCAGAGGGATATGTGATGATAAAAATTGGTTCATGAGGAACCAGTATGGATTTAGAAAGAAATTTTCTTGCGAGGCACAACTGGTGGGATTTCAGCAGGACATATCAGATCAGTTAGATTCAGGAGGCCAGTTAGATTGCATAGCCATAGATCTTTCCAAAGCCTTTGATAGAGTGGAACATGGAATATTATTAAAGAAATTGGAGGGAATAGGATTGGACGTAAGGGTTATACGTTGGATAAGAACATTTCTAAATTCAAGGGTTCAGAAAGTCAAAGTAGGAAGTAATATATCACAGGAAGAGAAAGTCTGGAAGGGAATTGCACAGGGTAGTATAATCAGTCCGTTACTTTTCTTAATATACGCAAATGACTTAGGGAACAATATAACATCGAAAATAAGATTGTATGCAGATGACATAATTGTTTACAGGGAAATAAATAACATTGAGGATTGTTCAGAATTACAAAGGGACCTTGACAGTATCCAAGAATGGGTTGAAGAAAATAATATGAAGATTAATGGAGGCAAATCAACTGTTACAACATTTACAAACAGGAGCTTTAAAACTGAATTTGAATATACTTTGGATGAGGTAGTTATCCCAAAAGATGGCAAGTGCAAATACTTAGGTGTGAGATTTGAAAGTAATTTGCACTGGAAGGGTCATGTTGATGATGTTGTTGGGAAAGCATACAGATCGTTACATGTCATAATGAGGCTACTTAAAGGATGCAACAAAGAATTAAAAGAAAAAAGTTACTTAAGTATGGTTCGTCCATTATTGGAATATGCAAACAGTGTTTGGGATCCTCACCAAGAATACCTAATAAAAGAACTAGATGGTGTGCAGAGGAAAGCAGCAAGGTTTGTAACAGGGGATTTCAGGAGAAAGAGTAGTGTATCAGAAATGTTAAAGGAACTTGGGTGGGAAACTTTAAGTAAGAGAAGGGAGAAAAGTAGACTTATAGGATTATATAGAGCCTATACAGGAGAAGAAGCATGGGGAGATATCCGTGAGAGGCTTCGGTTGGAAAATAATTATATTGGTAGAACTGACCACAAGTACAAAATTAGAAGGAATTTTAGCAGAAGCGATTGGGGTAAATTTTCATTCATTGGGAAGGGCGTGAAGGAGTGGAACAGTTTACCAGGGGTAGTGTTTGATCCTTTTCCAAAATCTGTACAGATATTCAAGAAGAGAATAAACAACAACAGAGATAATAAATTAAATGTTAGAGGGCATTCGACCAGTGCAGGATATTGTAAATAATAAATGTGTGTGATTAAATTAATTCCATCCCCTGGTCTAAGGAGTTTGGACAGCCCAAGTAGGGGACTGCCTGTAGGGGTGAAGTACAGTGGGGACTTCGAGGGCCCTGGGACCGCTACGGTAGCTGTGAAGGCCCTTCAGGAACTCTGAAAAGTGGTGGCAAAAGGGGCTCTGGTTAAGACGCAGCAGGTCGTTATGCTACTTAGGTTCCAAAATGGATAAAATATAAATATGTAAATAAATTCAATGTTAATTTTAATCTTATACCAGTTGTATAGTATTATTAGATGTAATTTCACATACCGTACTGTATATGAGTTGACTATGTTTGTAAGATATTATAAGTAGAATTTTGTAAACAATATAAATTTATTAAGGATGATGTGTGTGTTTAATAGAAAAAATTATTAGCATAAATTGTATAATATTGTATTCTAGGAAAATTTTCTTTGTCTCCTGTTAATTTAAAATTTAGTGCTTGACAATAATGTATTTTAGTGTACCATTTGCCACCGAGGTAGACACCTCATTTGCAAATAAAGAGATTTTGATTTGATTTGATTGTTTTTCTCTTCAACCTTAAGTCCATTAGCAAAATAACTTCCAGGAATAAAGCTACCCTTGACTATCTTGTTGACGTTGCCTCAGATAGGGGGTGACCAAACTTTTAAATACCGGTACCAAAATTATTATCGGTTCAAATTACATGCAGGTCCAAATTACATGGACTTCCCCTATATTGTATAAATGACAGGTCTTCCATATGTATTGTAAAAGGGCAGCATATATAAAAGAGACCAGTAGAGAAATGATATTGTTATAACTGTGTAAACTGGTATTACCAAATTTACTGCTGTTGGTAGGTACAAGTGTCCAGGAGGCATTATAAGTAATTTCCTTGAAAATTTAGATGAGTCAGAGGTTGATATTGTGGACAGAATAAGAAAGTTGTTTTGCTAGGAGATCTAAATACAGATAGTGTTTACTGAAACTGTTCCTTGTCAAAAACTGCGGGATGTACTTAGTACACATAACACTAGAGATATTTTGCAGAGTCCAACAAGAATTTTACCAGCCTCATAAACAGGAAATGATTACATTATAACAAATATAGATTCAAATTCTTACTTTGCTAATGTTAAAAACAGTTGTATTTTGTATCACAGTGGTAAAAGAATAGATAGGCCTATATCACATGGGAATTCAGACCAGCATAACACCATAACTAAAGGGACATATCATCATATAAGTAGGCTATCCTCAACATTAATTACTTAAAATGGAGTCTTCAAACTGAAAAGTTGCATCCAATCTTTACAGACAATAATTTTAATAATATGTGGGATATATTATTTGAATATACACTATGCATATGGGATTTTCAACCAATTCAGAATATCATTACAATTAGTACAATTTACTCGGAGCTCACTGCAAAGAGACTTTTATTAGCTTGAAAGCTGAAATGTTAGTAGGAAGCTAAAACCAATCCAGTATTGTAATGAAATCCATGTGGGAAAATTGTAAATAAAATAAGAAGGGGAGATGAACTTCACAACAACATACCTAAAACATATCTTTACAAGTGAATGAATTTAGTCACTTACAAGAAGTGTGCACTACTTTCAGTAAATTTTTGGTAATGTCACTAATGGAAATAATACAGGAAATTGTCCTCATGAGATTAACAAACTGTCTAGATATAAACAACTAACATACAGGCCAATAACTATAAGTACTGGTACTGCTTTAGGTAAACTCCTGTAGAAAATTATTTTAAATTACATGTATCTTTTCGGTCCGCCTCTGTGGTGTAATGGTTAGTGTGATTAGCTGCCATCCCGGAGGCATGGGTTCGATTCCCGGCTCTGCTACAAAATTTGAAAAGTGGTACGAGGGCTGAAATGGGGTCCACTCAGCCTCGGGAGGTTAGTTGAGTAGAGGTGGGTTCGATTCCCATCTCAGCCATTCTCGAAGTGGTTTTCCGTGTCTTCCCACTTCTCCTCCAGGCAAATGCCAGGATAGTTCCTAACTTAAGGCCAAGGACACTTCCTTCCCTCTTTCTTATCTATCCCTTTCAATCTTCCCATTCCCCAACAAGGCCCCTGCTCAGCATAGCAGGTGAGGCTGCCTGGGGGAGGTACTGGTCCTCCTCCACAGTTTTATCCTCTGACCCAAGTCTCATGCTCCAGGACACTGCCCTTGAGGCGGTAGAGGTGGGATCCCTCGCTGAGTCCGAAGGAAAAACCAACCCTGGAGGGTAAACAGATTAAGAAGACGTCTATCTTTTGGGAAACATTTACTTCCTAGAAATTTTTAGTATAGATTCAGGAAAGGTTTTTCAACAGTTGCAGTGGTCTTTGATAGTGTATTCCATGACCAATTGCTAAATAAATTAGAACACTGTGGTGTTCATGGTGTCACTTCATATCTAATAATTTCTTACTTACAACAGAGTAAGCTGTGCATTGAAGTAAATTATGTAATAGGTTACGAGGCAAAGAAAGTTAGATCTACCTTTTATATCACAAACTGTGGTATTCCAAAGATAGATATTTTGGGGATCTTTCCTTTATCTAGTATATGTCAATGAAATGCCAGAGCTAGTTATCTCCATCATTGTTTCATATGCAGATGAACATATGTTACATTATTACTTGGGGAAAAGACAGGAAATGAGGGTTACAAAACCTTAATACGTCCTTAAAATATATCTATTGCCAGTTTTATTATGTTGAATTCTCACAAAACCAATGTGATGAACTTTGATTTTACAAGGAATTGCAATGATGATATAAGTACTCAGCTAAATGGCACAAACCTTCAAATGACAGATTCCACTAAATTCTTAAGCATTGTTCTAGACAGACATCCATCTTGGAAGAATAATTTTAATTGTGTTTGTAAAAGATTAACACTTGGAATATTTTTATTATGTAGGCTGTCAAAAGATGTAGATACAAATATATTATGGTACCATACTGAAAATGTACTATGGACATTTTATTCTACAAAAGAAAGCTTTAAGGATCATTTATCACATTCTGAATCAAAGTAGGAAACATTCTTTTACAACTAATAATATTGTGGCACTTTCTTCTATATAAAAACTACAGTATTCTCTTTTGTGCTTTTTGAGTATTTATGTAGTTTTATATACGGTAGTTACAGTTGCAGAGAGATCCAAAATCATAGCCCAAGAAGCAGAAATTATTACCACATGAGTTTCCACCACAATAAAACATTGGACTATAGCTCATTCATGAAGGGTATGTTACTCTATAACAAATTGGCTAAGCATATCAAAAAATTTCAAACATCATTAAAACATCCATTAATTAACATGTGCTTGTACTCCATAAATGAGCTGTGAAATCAGAAGTTGTGATTTTAATATATAAATTAGAATATATGGTTCTGTTTTTTTTGTATATAAGGTATAGCATAATGTTTTCTGACAACTGTAAAGTTCTATCAACGATAAATAAAAACTGAACTGAATTGAATTGAATTGAATTGAATTGAAGTTTGAAGCATGTTTCAAGTCCATATTCGTGTACTCACCCAGCTCCATATACAATTGATTAATAGAGTCATAGGTGTCCCAGAACGGAGCAGGCTGTGGGGCAGGTTCGTCACTAGGACTAGGCTGGAGTTCAACTCTTCCTGTCGGAGTGCTGTTAGGGTCCCTGAAACATATGACAAAAATTGAAATATGAAACAAAAAGATTATATTTCTGGAGTAATTATTAACAATTTGACTTCCTGTCCATCAATGTTTTAACAGATATATTCTGGGCCATCATTATTTTCCAGGTTGTGAAAATCCTAGAGCTTAATGCAGGCAGGACTGTTTACTTCAAGAAAATGTAGAGAAGGAAGCTACAAAGTGCTCCAGTTGCTGTGGCAAGGTCCCGAGCAAGGCTACCTGCAGTACTCCGTGGCCGTCTGCGGGCACTGATGGTGAGATATCGGTCTTCTTGTGGTGTTGTACACTGCCGACGTCCCGTACTGTAGTGCCTGGACACGTTTCCTGTCTGCTGGAATCGTTGCCATAATCTTGAGATCACACTTTGTGGAACATAGAGGGTCCGTGCTACGACCTGCTGTGTTTGACCAGCCTCCAGTCGGCCTATTATTCTACCCCTCATAACGTCATCAACATGTGTTCGTTGAGCCATTTTCACAACACAGTCACCATTATCACATCTGGAAACATCTGCACACTTACTCGCTACACCGTACTCTGACATGCACCAACACACCTCTGCTATTTCGACTACTGCCAGCGCCACCGTGCGACGTGCCGCAGGTCAAATGCACCCCATGGTCATACCCCGAGGTGATTTAAAACAGCAAACCGCCCACCATAGCGTTGTTTCACCATGTATAAGCATTATCCTTAATTTCTGAGCATGAGTGTAGTTAGAAGTTGTTAAGTTTTGTTGCTACTTGTTGTTTCCTTTAAAAGAGAGAAAAATATAACCTTGTTACAGTTTTAAATTAACTTTAATTTGGTAGTTAGACCCATTCACCCCGGCACCTTCTTTCACCTCTGCTGATCCACCAAACCACGGTAATAATAATAATAATAATAATAATAATAATAATAATAATAATAATAATAATAATAATAATAATAATAATAATAATAATAATAATAATAATAATAATAATAATAATAATAATAATAATAATAATAATAATAATAATACAGTTAACTGGACACAAAAGAATCCCATTGAATTAAGCTATGTCATTGGTTTCTTACCGAGGTGGCCGTGATTAGAATCCTGGCCTAAAGTGAGATTTCTGAAATGGAAAGCCACGTCACTGAGATTCAATTTCCTCTAAAACTGGTGGTCCCGTGGCTCTAATCGCTGTATCAACAGTCATGTAAAACTACAAGCTTGCTTGCTTTCGAAGTACAGTATACTGCATATCTGAATGCATAATCATGGTGTACACTCTGTTGGAACTGTTCATATACTACTAGGGATCTGACTGCTTTTATACACCGTTACTTAGCAAATGTATCTGTATTTTGTATTCTCTTAGTACACTGGCGGAAAATGAAATCCTAACACCAAGAAGACATTAGTTTAGAGGAATGCGATTTAAGCTAAGCAATTGTGTAGAATGCGAGAGGAAGCTAACCCACAAATTGTTAAAAAAAATGAGTTTTTGACATATTTGGATATTACTATTACATATTTATTATTCCACAATATAGGAAACATTATTATCCAACTTTACTCTCCCACTGTATAAAATGAAGATTTTGGAATATCCCTGAAGAGCAATCTTGCAGTGCGAGAGGGAGCTAAGCCACGCGGTACATTACGTCAGCTAGTGGTGGTTAATAATCACACGCACTTGCTGTCATATTTTAGAGTTGACATCATGGCTGACAGTGACAAATGGCTGCTTAGAGTCGGTGTGTCTTAAACCTCATACACTGTTAGTAAACCTTAAATGTAATAAGAAATTCATGTTGAAGCAAATCTGAACCTAACCTCATTGTAAAACAAGTACTAATTGTTGACAATTGTAAAGTAACTGATTTTTAAAATTTAATTTTTCAGATTTGGCGATTTGGAGCTGACTTTTTCAGATAAATAATGGTTATTGGAAGATGATTTTAATTTTCCTATATTTTTTGGACTATAAATAATTGTTTATGAACCAAAAATGTGACTTTTAATGTGCTCAATTTCATGCAATAAAGACAAACGCAAAACTCAAAATATCTCAGTTCTATATCTGCGTTGATTAGTTCCCTCTCGCATTCTAGTACTCAATTATATAGGCTAGATATTTATTTGATTAACCTTTCCAGGTCACAGGTTCAAGTATGCGCGAGAAGACATGTGACATGGTGGTACAGTAATTACCGATGTTGTCGTCACGAGTGTAAATTCAAGCATGCAAACGTGCATGCATTATGTCATACAGATACCGTATACCATTTTGTCGGGTGAAGTTCTATGCCTGTTTCACATGATCAGTCAAATCAGCAACGGTTAATGCTGGTATCAGATAACACGGAATTTGTCGTACCATAATGTCCAATACGTGCTCAATGGGTGAAAGGTCTGGTGATCTCGCAGGCCAAGGCAACTGGTCGACACTCTGTAGAGAATGTTGGGTGACAGCAGCAGTATGAGGACGAGCATTATCCTGGTGGAAAACACCCTTGTACACTGCGAATGAATGGCAGCACAATCTGTTCAATCACCATTCTGATGTACAAACCCTCTGTCAACGTTCTTGAGATAATGACGAGAGTGCTCATGCTGTCAAAGGAAATCACTCCCCAGGTGTAGGTCCAGTGTGTCGACGCTGCAGACAGCTTGTTTCCGAGCGCTCATCTGGCCTCCTGCCATCACTGGCACTGGAACGGCTCTCATCTCAGAACACAACAAATCTCCACTCCACCCTCCAGTGACCTCTAGCTTGACACCAATGAAGTTGCAGATGGCAGTGATTCGGAGTTAGTGCCATGAACGCTACAGGACGTCTAGCTCGGAGGTGACCCCCGGCCCTTGGCCGAACCTAAAATTGTATAAAAAGGCCTGCTGCTCCACCTCCGTGCATGTATATGAATATTTACGCTCGCAAAATATCGAACACGCACTCTTCCTTCCTTCTTATCAGTCTAACCTAGTCAGCGTTCGGTGGCAGACGTATTGTGTGGAGGTGTCAGGAGAGCCGGCGTGGAATGTGAACGGTGGCCAGTGAAGTAATTCGAGAGGGAAGAGGAAGATGATTGGCGTGGATCAATATCGTGTGGCTATTGGAAGATGGCAGATGAAAGGGAAAAAGGAGATAGCTAGAAATAAAGGAGTATAATGGAAACAAGAATGATGGACGAGATGATATTGGCGGCAGTGGTGATTATGATACTACTAGTTATAGGAGGAGTAGAGGTAAACCCCGGCCCGACTTCTAGTGGCAACATGAACTGGGAAGACGTGGAGGTCATTAGAAAAGTGGTGAAAGAAGTGGTGGAAGAAGTATGCCCGTTTGAGCAGATTAAGAATATGATGAAAGAGCAAATGAAAGAACTTGAGCATATAAGGCGGTGGATACAGGGAAAAACAGACGAGATAATGAGTAGAGTAGAAACCAACGAGAGAGAGATCATATCACTCAAGTCAAAAATAAGGGAGATGGAAGGAGAGGTGGTGAAGTTGCGAGCGGAAATTGCTGTAACCGAGAACGGAGGAAGAAATGCCTATTCATATATGGAGTACCGGAAGACAAAGCAGAAGATAAAGTACTGACAACATACAAAGTAGTGGAAGTCATCCAGAAAATTATGAGAATTAATTTTAGCGAAGTTGATATTGATGATGTAGAAAGGATAGGTAAAAAACGGGGTGATAGACCGATAAAACTGAAGCTTTCTCCACCTTGATGGCGGAAGTAGTGATAAGAAATGCAGATAACATACGGAGCACAAAAATTTGGATTAAAGAAGACATTGGTAGAGAAGGGGTAAAGAACATAAACACTCTGAAGAAACATTTGGCCAGGGCTAAATTACAAGGGTTAAGAGCTCATATTAAGGGTCAAAAATTAGTAGTGACCAACGGTACCTGGACTAGAATGTGGACTGCGAAGAAATTACTAGAAATGGAAGATGACAGGAATGACGAAGTGGTAGTGGGAAAGAGAGTGGAGGAAAGACAAGCCAGAGACTGTAAAGTGGGGGATGAAGGATATAGAGGCAAAGAAAGAAACAAGGATAATAAGGTAAAGGAACCAAGCTCGCAGCATGAAGGAAGTAAATTGATAGATTTGTTAACCATAGCGAACAGGGAGATAATGGCAGAGATGAGGAGTGTGATAAGGAAGGAAACCAGGGAGACCTGGGCATTAACGAAGGAGTCCAGGACGGAGGCCAGTGGGAGAGAAGATAGAAGGATACAGGGAGATATTGTAGGAGTAGAAACACAGGACATAACAAGAGCAAGCAAACGAAGTGAAAACACGACTGGGAAGCAAGAAGAAGAAGCAAGAGGTGCCCTAGTGAGAGGGAGAAGTCTGAGCCTAAGAGAGTTATGGGGCAAAAAGGACAGAGTAGACGAAGGTATAGTGACAAGAAGCAAAAAGTTAATGTGTAGTGAGAAGTAAATGGCTGTATACACGATAATAGTGGAGTGTGTGCGTGTTATTCATAACTATGTGAAGAGCGAGTAAACGACTGGTGTGATAGAAGAGGCAAGTGTCCAGGCAGTCAAGTGTGTAGTGAATGAGGAAGAGGGTGAGACAAATTGGTCAGATGATAAGGAGAAAGATAATATCTGGTGACGGTTGGTTTATGAGCTGGGGTCCTAGTTATCCTAGTTATCCTAGTTATAAGTGAGTGAACATGGCTTAATTTAAGGTGGTAGGTTGCATGGGTTTTAATGTTAACAAATATTAATAGAGGTTGAAGAGTGATCAACAAGAAAGAAATGTAAAGTGTAATAAACTGCACATCGGCACTACAGTGGAGATAACACGTAGTCAGGTTAGCAATATCTGGCCGGCAAAAAAAGTGGATCACTTTGAAAATGTTGATTTTCTGTTCGCTAAAACAAATTTTTAAGGACATATTTCATTTTGTGATGTTCCTCTTTATAAATAAATGTTTTCAGCACTCTCTGGTAAGTGTGTAGTGCATATGGTCCGAAATGATCGACTATTAGAGATAACTTTCCATGCCATTAGCTTTTATGACGATCCCTTTTAACTTTTATGGTTTTATGACGGTCCCTTTTAACGTGGTTCCTCGCCCCCTAATCAAGCGTTAAAGTTACTGTAAACATTTGCAGTGATAAGATGTTCTTTGTAAAAACTCTGGGGAGTTCCAAATCAATTTTTGTTCGATCCTTGATGAGTCAAGATGCCTCTAAGTAGAGAAAATGTTGCACGCGTAATCGCCTTGGTTGAAGACGGTCGCAGCCTTCGGTATGCGGCCCATGCTGTAGGAGCATCTTATGGAAGTGTACAACGGGCCGTGCAACGTTATCGTGAACGTGGAACATGCGAAAGGAGACCGGGATCTGGACGTCGACGAATTACGAACGCCAGGGATGAACGATTTCTTGTCCTCCAAGTCTTGAGAGACCGAAGAACAACAGCGGTTCAGGCGAGAAATCGTCTAGAGGCTACAAGAAATGTCCGTGTGAGTGAGAGAACCGTAAGACGAAGGCTCCAGGAGGCTAACCTTACTTCAAGAAGGCCCGCTACAGGGCCACTATTAACGGGGCAGCATCGGAGAAGACGACTCGAGTTCGCGATGCAGCATCGAAACTGGACCATTCAGGACTGGAGCATGGTGCTTTTTACAGATGAGAGCCGCTTCTGTCGGAGATCTCCAGATGGGCGAGAAAGAGTGTGGAGGAGGCCTGGAGAGCGATTCACACCCGTAACTCTCTCCCAAAGGATACCATTTGGGGGAGGCTCTGTGATGGTGTGGGGTGGCATAAACTTTGAATCCCGTACCGAGCTTGTGATTCTTGATGGCGGTTCTCTCACTGCTCACCGCTATGTGGAAGAAGTTATGCAGGATCGTGTTGTCCCATTTGCACAATTTACGGGCGACAATTTCATTTTAATGCACGACAATGCTCGCCCGCACGTCGCCCGTATCGTCACCCGTTACCTAGAAGAAGTTGGAATTCAAACTCTAGACTGGCCAGCAAGGAGTCCTGACCTAAATCCCATAGAGCACGTATGGGATATGATTGGGAGAAGACTTCGGTCTCAGAATATCGAGACTCTGGCTGAACTGAGGGCACGATTGGTGACAGAATGGAACAGTATTCCTCAGGAAACAATTAGGAATCTAGTGCGCAGTGTACCACAACGCCTCCAGGAGGTCATCACTGCCAGAGGCGGAAACACCAGATTTTAATGTCTCTAGTGGTTTGCTAAAACATTTTCTGACAGTGTAAATCAGTGAAAGTGTTAAAATTGGAGTTAACTTAAATACAGTGAAAGACATGCAAATGAGTAAAAATTTCAGGAATTACAGAAACGATAAAATGTCATAATAAAGTGAATGTCAGATACATTTTGAAAGTGAATTTAGTGTTAAACGTGAAGGTAACATAATGTTTGATTAGTATTATCAGTATTATTATTTATTTAGGACACTGGACTAACACTATATCCATTGAAACATTTTTTTTCAAAGTGATCCACTTTTTTTGCCGGCCAGTGTAAGTAGAATATAAGAAAGGTCACTGTCTAAGAGAGAATGTGCTGAGTGCGAACCCGGCCGGAAGTGGAATAGTTTGTGGTCTAGTGCAGACTCAGCCCGACACAGCACTATACTCTGCTCAGTTATATGTTGCCAGTTTTAGTTTCACATTGCCATTAATGCCATACAGTCTATAGATGGAATTACCCTGTTGCAATAGTTCTTTTAGTCTTCGTTTTATCCCTTTTCTTAATAGCAATATTGAGTTTTTACTTTTATTATTTTCAGTACTACTAGCTTTCGTTTATCCCTTGTCTTAATAGCAATATTGAGATTTTTTGAGGTTTTGTTTATATCTGAAAAGATAACATTGACTCATGGACATTTGATTAGTATTATTTCCAGCAACTTTGTTTTTCCACATTTGGTGTTAGCTATGTTTACTATACGAGTATTATTTTATGTGTATAGCATATTAAGCTGTCTAGGTTGGGCACTATTATTTTTCTCCCTTAATGGATCAATAAGGCTTCATCGCTGTAGATCTGGAAGAAAAATAAAGGCTTTACTTACTTACTTACTTACTTACTTACTTACTTACTTACTTACTTCTTATCGGTTGTCCGTGTTAGTATTTCATCACTGCTGGAATCATTTGCCGTCCGGAGACACGAATCCTCGCTACTTACGCACTGTAATTATTGTAAAGGTTACTGTTGACGAAAATTTAAATCTGGCAGCTTGCGAGTACGGGCAGAGGGGGAAGGGGGTGAAGAGGTCTAGGAAGTGAGCGGGAGGGGACAGGGGAAGCACGGTGGAATGCGCATGCTATACTATATCTTTGCATCAGGTAGAGAACTTCCAGTTCACCTCTGATTATTGAACCATTCGTAAGTTACAACTGTAATGTTTTTGTAAAATGGATAGAATATATCCTAGTGGTGCCAAAAAACGTAAGTTCTGTTTAGTATGCCGATTTGATAGTGATGATGAGACCAATGTAAAATATGTTTTGGCATTATGAAATATTAACATGAAAAATAGAGAAAAATTGTAGTCTATTTCAATACTTCCCTATTCATTAATTTAAGTGCAAGTAGTTCTATAACGACTTCAGTATGCTAGTCTGACGTGATGTTACGAAGAAGGGGCCCCACATTTTTAAATAGCCCAGGGCCCCCAAACACCTTCATCCAGCACTGCTGTAGAATGAAAATACATCTGTGAACAATCATTAAGTATGAATATAATTAAAATCACGTTTATAGGCCGCAGAAATACCTTACCGTACTAGTTTTCACAAGATACTGCACAGAAATAATTTAACATCGTTCAGCAGTATTATTTCATGTTTCTCTAATAACGTATATGTTATATCACAGTTTGATGTACGCTATGCTACAAGTTTGAGAAGCGTAAATCTCATTAAGACGAGGTTATGTAGTTCCTTTCATCACAGTTTGATGAACAGTTCTATCCAACACTCTCTTCGTAAAAGGGTTTCTTTCATCTACTCTGTCCAAGAAGGGAGATGGTGAGCGGAGTCTTAAGACTTATACTGTCCCTCAAGCTTAGAGATAGATGTTACTACTGCAATCCTTTTCGTTTTTTCTTTATGTATTTTCTCTGCGTGGTAAACTGCCAGTGACTTGGTAGAATGAGTAGGCTAAGAGGAGACTAAGACGAGAGAGAGGGAGAGAGAGAGATTAATTTCATTAGCGCATTCCGAGCCGGTAATTAAAACATTCCCAAGCCCCTTCTCCTCCTTGACGTTCGAATTACTTTCAAAGCCACCGCACAACGCTTCTGTTAGCATTCGTGATAAGAGTACTAGACAGCAATTGCAACCTAGGGTAGGCCTTGAATGATATGCTTCTTTAAGATATAATGCGTAGGTTGCGTCACGATTGTATTCGTAACAAAAGAAAAGCGAAATGTTGCGTATAAACAGGACAGAGATGAAATATAGAATCAAGATTAATGCGAGTCTGAAGATGTTTCTTTTCATGGTAAGGCAATTTCATTTCATGATTGCCTATATAAGCTGTCAGTAGCTATATGAATTTAAGCCACCAGGGATGGCCTGGAGTCTACAATATGGCAACATTGAAGACTCAGTCAAAAATATCGTGCTGCCAAGCTAAAATTATGCTGCAGAATTTCTTGCGTGTGTCTAAAGAAGTAATTGAACTATGCTTTGACGTATATAAAAACATATTTTAAGAAATAATGTGGAAAGAACTGTATAAAAATATACTTGCTTCATGAGGCATGTTTTAATTTTTGGTTCCAAGGAGTTTTATCATGACTTTTGAAAAACATACTCTTTAACCTGAGAACTGTAATCCGCAACCTGCGTTATTATTATTATTATTATTATTATTATTATTATTATTATTATTATTATTATTATTGGAGATATCCTGGTAGCAATCTATGTTTAAAGCAGTATAGCAAATTTCTTCTAAAATGTAACAATCAGTAGTTTTAAACGATTACCTTCAGTTAACACAAAATATAATTTAAAATAATCAGAAGCATGCAAAACAAACCGCAAAAAGTTGTACAATATAATGCAAACATTTTTTTCTAGTGGTTTAACGTTACGCTAACACATTGAAGGTTTGAAGGATATTGCATAAATCTAGTAAAAAGTAATAAACACCACTACTAGCACTGACTACACTTTAATACCGGGTGGTTCACTCGCGCCTTGCGATCTGGTTTCATGCAACCGGTCGCGTTTAGCCTACTATAGTTCTGAGAAACATCGGTCCCTCTCCCTAAACGGGGGTAATATGAGCGTAATTCAGAAAACTCTGGAAAGGAGAACTCTGAATCTGTTAAAGTTCATGAAGGGGAAAGGAAGAATTCAGTATTTTATTCAATGGAATCGAAAGGTGTCATAAGCATAATATTTAAGTTAATCCACTGTAGTGGCAGTGATTTATTCATTCTCCTGATAGTAATAATGGCAAGGATAAACACGCATGCACCTGATAAATTTGCACTAATATGTTGGACAAATATATTGTTTTAAAGAAACTAAACTCATAAGCCATACATTCTTCATAATCTCCGTAATCTCTGAGGGTGACAATAAGTGACATATTCCACACAGGAAACAGTAAACTTATTTTAATATTGCCATGCAATAGAAACAGAGTCAAGTCTTTCTTATTCCTCTACTCACCCTTTCCTAGCGAAGTTGGCGAGGTAGTGCATGAGCAGGCGAGCTACGGCAGCATCCTGTCGAGTGTAGTTGTGAGGGAAGAAAGGTTGCCCGCCCACCAGGGGCAGTCCCAGGACATACGGTACGTCTTCCCCTCGTACACTGCCCATACGCTGAAAGAGAAAGGGCACGGGTTTTAATAATGAGTTTGTCAGACCGTTAAACTGAATGACATAGAAAATGCTAATAGATTTAAGGCAAAATATTTAAAAAACGCAAACAATACGTTGAGGGGCTGATTTATGAACATAGAGAAATGAAATGTTAGAACACTATATTTCCTAAAAGACATTAGTTATTGCAAGAGAGAATTCGATAAAGATACATATCTGTATGGGAGCGAATCATGGACGATTATTTGGAGGAGGAAAGGAGTAAAGGCTGATGCTACAGAAGAATGTTGAGGATGATGTATAGAGGTAATATCTCAGGAGGGCGGAGTATTACCTAAGTATTAACACAAAAGATTAAGTATGTTCCAATTACTTTATACACTTTGACGAATACTAAGTTACCAGTACAGTTATTTCGAACATTTTGACGAGTACCAACTTACTAGTGAAATTATTTTAAACAGTATTTTTTAATGATTTCAAACTCGTCCATGCATTGTCCTAATATTCTTCAAAATAGGAAGGTAAATGCAGCCGCGCGGATAATGACCAACGGGCGAAACTGATGCATACCCTAGTTTGATCATCGATTGCAGCAGATGCGTTCCGATTAGGTATAATTTTATCTTGAGAATAACTGATGAACTTCCACGAAAGAAAAATATACGCGAGGATGAAAATAGAGGCTAAAGAGGAATGTATATATGTGTCGATCGTGTAATAAATTGGTAGAGGTAATTCCAAACTTAGCTCTGGAGAGGACAATGAGTCGTGATGTATTCACTATTTTTATAACAGTCGCTAGGCTTTAGCATTCAATCGTATGAGCCAATAAAAACCCACAGGCAATGAGTGTGTCAACTACATGTCAGGAACCCTGGAATCTAGCAAAGTAATAAACCACTACAGTCAAACTTCTATAAATCCAATGTCTATAACTCGAATTTCCGATATGTCGAAGGTATTTTCGTTTCGCAGCATAATCTTACTCGTATATATTTTACGTGTAATATATTTTCTATTACGCGATGTTTTTGATATCTCGAAGAATATTTCAAGTCCAGATGTAAAGTATGTTCTTGTAACTCGTTATTATACGGAACATTCTGCACATGAGTATTCATTATACCCACCTAAAACTAGTTTCTGCAGTAGAAACCTGAACGTAAGTCGTCTCCTTATCCACATTGTCTAAACCAGGGCCTCTCAAACGCCCAAAATCTCACGCGTGCAGATAGAGGCGCAAGAGCTCCGTGCACTGTGCATCGCTGCCGCTCGGCATGGCTCGGATCAACGCTTCGTCTCTGGGCTACTCGGCTAAGCTCGGCTCAACTCGCCTATACTCGGCTCAAGTCAGCCCGGATTTGGAGCGCTACGGCGCAAGTGGGGCAGAGGGAGACAGGCGGAGCGAGCGAGACAGGCGTGAGGAAAGAGAGAGTAAGCGCTATTGCTCCAAATCGAGGAGTGGGGGGTCTGCACTCTGGTCAACCAAGGCAAGTCGTCTTTTGCACCGTGCACAGTGCATGCACCACGCGCATGCACCTTGAGAGGCCCTGGTCTAAACTTTAATTAAAGTGTATGTTTTACTAGCCACGTGCCACAGCACTTTGCAAACTTGAGTAGTCGCTTACCATGGGAGCTTAAATCCTACTTTAGGGTGCTTCGCGACTTTCAACAAGCTGTTCACATCAGTAGCGGCGATTGGGAATTGGAAGTGGGCGGCTCCAAAATTTATAGAAATCAAAATAGAACCGGGGGCCTGGAGAATATAGTGAGTTGGGAGAGGGGTGTAGACAAGAACAATGAAACACAATAGTTACAAAATGATAAGTTTTTGATGCTCTGAGTGAATTTCGACAGAAATGTAAAGGTTGACAGTTTACCAACTTAACTGCAGTAATCATAGTTTTATTTGAGATTTTGATTCAATACTATACAATTAAACTTTCACCAAAGGAATAATTACACATGTACGCAACTGAGGTTTTATGCCAGCCAACGAGCTAGAAAGAGGACTATAGAGTGGCTATTGGACCGCCATATTTGAATCTACTTGAACGCCGCGTCCACCATATTGTAAGCGATCAAAACATGTGGGTGTGGTAATAAAGCAAGTACACAGGTTGCGGGAATAAATGTTTCACAGTTTTCTTAATTAGGTAAGCTACATACTTACAGATTGTATAAAAAATAAAATGAACAATTTAGCCCTACTTATAGAGAATGGAAATATAGAACAGAAAACATTGAACAAAATAATATAGAAACATGGATAAATAATTCATAAAATAATAATAATAATAATAATAATAATAATAATAATAATAAATGAAAACAGAACAAGAAGTTGTAGGATAAACAATTTTAAATAATGGTTTAAAAAGAGGACAGTCCTTTTTGTGTTAATGGTCTCAAATCGCATACTTACCTGAAAAATTAACTTCGATATTTTTGGACGAAGACTCTGGTAATGCCGATTCTTTTTGTTTGCCGTATGTTGCACTCACTCAGACACGTTCTTATGGCTAGTGTGGGGTAGGACAAGGCTAAGACTGCGAAGGAAGTGGAAGTTGCCTTAACTGACGTGCTGCAGCCTCCGCATTTGCCTCATGTGAAAATGGAAGCCGCAGAAAACCATCTGTCAGGACAGTCGACAGTGTGATTCGAACTCGCTATATTTCGAGTGCAAGCTAAGAGCCATGTGCCGCGAAGCACGGAGCCAACTCGCTCACTAGTAATGGTGATGTAGGACTGAAAATCCTCATATTACTCTGTATCGTGGGCAGAGGGGATGAGTTGACTAGGAAATTCGAAACGTTGTAGATGTGGCGTTCGACGGCAAGCGTATTTTATCATCGTTGTCCTCCACATATTTTTTTTCAAAATGCTGGGGAACACGGCTCTGTAGGATACAATTTAATAATAAATAGTGCTATTGGTTTTTCGTCCTACCAACTACTTTGTAAGGTTTTAGGAGAAGCTGAGGTGCGAGAGTTTTGTCCCGCCGGAGTTCCTTCACGGGCAGGTAAATCTACTGACACAAGGGTGACGTATTTGAGCACCTTCAAATACCAAATATGTCAACTTGGCCTCAGAAAGCCAGCGCCCTACCGTCCGCGGAAAACCGTTTATCATGTTTCGCTTTTTGGTAATTTCCTACAAGAAAAGAAAAGTAGGCCTACTGTATACATCCTGGATTGTGTTACAAACACAGGAACGTAATTCTGGCAATCGACAAAAACTGTGCACTTCGGTAAAAAAAATCTTCTTTGGAATATGATATATTCTTTGTTCTTCTCGACAATTTGTGCATAATTTATCCAGTTTATTTATTCAGTTTAATCTATTACAAGAGACCCTCCGTGGCTCAGACGGCAGCGCGTCGGCTTCTCACCACTGGATACCGTGGTTCAAATCCCGGTCTCTCCATGTGAGATTTGTGCTGGACAAAACGGAGGGGCAGGTTTTTCTCCGGGTACTCCGGTTTTCCCTGTCATCTTTCATTCCAGCAACACTCTCCATTCTCATTTCATAGCATCTATCAGTCATTAATAAATCACTTTGAGAGTGGCGACCCCATCGTACTAATAGCCTTTATCTGCTTCATTCATTCCATCCCTGACCCGGTCGATGACTGAAAAATAGGTTGTAGGTTTTTCAATCTATTACAAGTAGCGCACTCTAAGTGGAAGGAACTATAGAGATGGCACTTAAACTATGGTGTCGCTGTTTCACCTTGGCACCACCCAGAGCGCTGTAGCAGCCATGTTAGTCACTCTATAGTCCTCTTTCTAGCTCGTTGGTGCCATCAGATACTAATCGCGCTTCCACACGCTGCCACACGAGTTTCCACTACTCGCTGTGGCGTTGAAAAATCGATTAGTTGCGTCGAATAACATTTTGTGCGTATTTGCACTAAGTATTTTTTTAAATACCACTATTTAAATAAATGAAAGGGAATAGGCTAAATAGATAACAGACCAAACCAAACGAAACCAAACCCCATGGCACTACAGCCCGTGGAGGGCCTTGGCCTACCAAGCGACCGCTGCTCAGCCCGAAGGCCTACAGATTGCGAGGTGTCGTGTGGTCAGCACGACGAATCCTCTCGGCCGTTATTCTTGGCTTTCTAGACCGGGGCCGCCATCTCACCGTCAGATAGCTCCTCAATTCTAATCACGTAGGCTGAGTGGACCTCGAACCAGCCCTCAGATCCAGGTAAAAATCCCTGACCTGGCCGGGAATCGAACCCGGAGCCTCCGGGTAAGAGGCAGGCACGCTACCCCTACACCACGGGGCAGGCTTATAGATAACAGACAGTAGGATTTTTATAAATTGCTTTTCTTATAATTCCTAGCTTTAGCTGGCTAAAATGGAATAAAGGTGTTACTTTTTCTCCAGAAAGGGAGGGCTCCCCCCCCCGTCGCCCCCGTTAATCGCCGCTACTGTGTACGGGGTGTTGTGTTAAGTTGCAAGTTCCTATGTCTCTAAAAAAGCACTGATCACGTTTCGCAGCTTTGTTCAAGGGCGGGCATCAGTTATTGGTGAAGACGTGTTTTTGCTGTTAGCCTGCTAGAGAAATTCGTAGAGAGCATAGTGTTATAGCAAAAATGCAAAAGGAAAATGACTTAGGTAGGCCTACTTCTTTTCAAATATGTGAATTTGTAAGTAACCCAGAATGAGACATATCCTTATTAAGGCATAATAAGGTTTTAATGCTCGACAGTGCCGAATTATAAATATTATATGCAAGAAAACTGAATCTTAATGAGGCTCATTATATTTCAAGTTTCATTATGATACAGATTTTCCACCAATCAGAGTTCAGATTTTCATTATGATACAGGTTCTCTACCAGTCAGAGTTCATATTTTCATTATGATACAACTGTTTGACTAATTAGGTAAGGATAGCATCGCACCTGCGCTTCGCACTTGTTTCCAAAATCAAACATGTCGGACACACATATTAACATCAATGCACCTTCTACTTCCAATATTCCACAACCACACGGCATATTCCTGCAAATTCACTTCACCAACTGTGCAATAAACAATTTGTATTTGAAATAAAGCTAGGTTATTATAACCTTCTATCAAAGCTTTGAAAACACATGACATTGACTCACAGAAAATCAATAACCTAGCGCACGCGCTCTACGCTCTGTTCAGTAAACTCAACTGTTAAGCGACATATCGACAGAAATTTATGAATATCTAAAAATAGAGTTATAATTATCGTCGAGCATAAACAGTCGTACACAACTCGCCTATAATGGTAATTAAGACACGAGTATGTTTATAAAATGAGCGAGGCGAGTTTTATAATTTCCATACGAGTTGCCATTATAGGCTTGTTGCATAAGGTACTATCAAAACACTGATTTTAGTACGATATCTAAAAATATGAACATTCTAGATGTAGAAAAAAGATAATAGCACTTGTGACAACAATGAGGAAGTTAATAACGGTACAGTTTATATTTTTCTTCGGTCAGCCAATATGTATGCGCATTTTTCTATACCTTGAATTCCCGATAACTCGAAGTATTTTCAGCCTCTGTAAGCACTTCGAGATATCGAAGTTCGACTGTATGCGCACGAAAGGATAAAACATATCGTAGAAAATGAATATGGATGGAAACTAAACATGCTAAAGAGGTGTATTCGACGATGTTTCCAACAATTAGAAGAGTTTGAGGAAGGCCATATCATCGCAGTATGAGTGCAGACGCATATACCGTTGTATGGCGGTCCTGGGTGCAGAGGGAACTTGATGGAAGATACCTTCATGGGCAAATCTTTGGAAAATATCAGTGGCTGAAACATTTGTGAATGGATGAGAAAAGCTTAGTACAGATTGGCTTTTTTGTAACTTTAATCGAATTTGTATATGGTTCAAAACTTGGGACAAAACTAAGAGAACTATAATTAATTTAATTATGTTTTATAAATCTCTTGATAATGTGAAGTAATTTAAGCTGTGAGTTGAAAGTTGAACTTTGTTGACATTTTTTTAATGAACATTGTCGTATAGAAAGAGACATTAATATTAACAAATCGAATAAGTTAACTTAAGTTATGAAAGAGTCCGCCTCTGTGGTGTAGTGCTTAGTGTTATTAGCTGCCATCCCCGGAGGCCCGGGTTCGATTCCCGGCTCTGCCACGAAATTTGAAACGTGGTACTAGGAATGGAACGGAACGGGGTCCACTCAGCCTCGGGAGGTCAGCTGAGTAGAGGGGGTCCGATTCCCATCTCAGCCATCCTCGAAGTGATTTTCCATGATTTCCCACTTCTCCTCCAAGCAAATGCCGGGATGGTACCTAACTTAAGGCCACGGCCGCTTCCTTTCCTATTCCTTATGTATCCCTTCCACTCTTCCAGTCTTCCCCCGCCCCCACAAAGCCCATGTTCAGCATAGGAGGTGAGGCCGTCTGGGCGAGGTACTGGTCCTTGTCCCCAGTTGTTTCCTAGATCCAAAGTCTCACGCTCCAGGACATTGCCCTTGAGTCGGTAGAGGTGGGATCCCTTGCTGAGTCCGGGGAACGGTAAACGGATTAAGAAAGAAAGAAAGAAAGAAAGAATGAATGAATGAATGAATGAATGAAAGAAAGAAAGAAAGAAAGAAAGAAAGAAAAAGAAATAAATCACCGTTCGTGTAATTTTAATAATAACTAGCTGATGTACCCGTGCTTCGCTACGGGATTCTCAGAAAGACTGTGGTTTTCTTAACTGATTTTAACATAGGTCATTACAAAAACTTCAGTAGGACTGTAGCGATCGAGAGCAATGTTATGATATAAAATACTCGATCAAATGAAAAACCACACACTTTCTAACTTTCAACGAACAGTACTACGGTGCCGATCTAACAGTACAAAGTTCCAGAACTGGAATGGCCAGGTCGCAGACTGCCGGGAACACTCCTCTGCCATTATTCCGTTAAATTGCACACTGCTCATTCCAATCAGTGCCTCAGAGTAGGGACTGAATAGCTCGAATGCTATGATGAACCAGTGTGTTACGTACCAGTAGTATCAGAAAATTTATGAACCAGAGGAATGGTATGCTAAAGAAGAAAGTTATCTAACCCCCCAGCTACTTCCCGCCAATATTCAGGCAGGCTGTTACACTCGGTACGACCGGGCGAGTTGGCCGTGTGGTTAGAGCCGCGCAGCTGTGAGCTTGCATCCGGGAAATAGTGATTCGAACCCCACTGCCGGCAGCCCTGAAGTTGGTAGCCTATTCGGTGGTTTCCCACAAGGTAAGTGCTGGGGATGTACATTAATTACGGCAAAGGCCCCTTACTTCACACCCCTAGCCCTTTCCTATCCCATCGTCGCGATAAGACCTACCTGTGTCGGTGCGACGTAAAGCAAATTTAAAAAAAAAACTCGGTACGCAGCAGTAATCCTATCTATCGGAGATGAGTGGAAACAGAGGACACAAAGCACATCACAACAAACAATGGTCAATGTAATATTATTGTTGATTAATTTTATGAGCTTTCTATACTGTAGGCCTTCACATTAGTTTTCTTTCGGCTTTATAATATTAGGGTGTCTTATAAAATTATTTATATCGTAGACTGTAGTTCCTTATTCTCAGACTTTACACACCGATTTTCATTAAATTCTGTTTACCCGTTTTCTTGTGACTCAGCGCTGATATGGACTTAGTAACAAAAATCCAAATTCATGAATATCTCTCTGATTATAGGCCGTACGGAACTTTACATACCAATTTTCATTAAATTCGCTTCAGCCGTTTTCTCGTGATGCGTGGACAGACAGACAGACAGACAGACAGACAGACAGACAGACAGACAGACAGACAGACAGACAGACAGACAGACAGACAGACAGACAGACAGACAGACAGACAGACAGACAGACAGACAGACAGACAGACAGACAGACAGACAGACAGACAGACAGACAGACAGACAGACAGACAGACAGACAGACAGACATAATTGATCGTAAATGTAATAACTTTCTACGTAACTACTACTAACTTACTACATAACTAAAATGTTAATTCGCGCGGCTGTGAGCTTGCATCCGGGAGATAGTAGGTTCGAATCCCACTATCGGCAGCCCTGAAAATGGTTTTCCGTGGTTTCCCATTTTCACACCAGGCAAATGCTGGGGCTGTACCTTAATTAAGGCCACGGCCGCTTCCTTCCAACTCCTAGGCCTTTCCTATCCCATCGTCGCCATAAGACCTATCTGTGTCGGTGCGACGTAAAGCCCCTAGCAAAAAAAAAAATGTTAATTATGTAGTATTTATCGATACGACACTAATAACAAATATTTGAGAATTACATTTTAGGCCTTCCCCTAAACTACCATTTCACTCAGCGTGAATAAAATTATTGATTGCCTAGATTATAGCGACTTTGCATACCAATGTTCATTATGATACGACCACAAATAACATAAATATTTGAGAATTAAATTTTAGGCATTCCCCTAAACTACCATTTCACTCGGCGTGAATACAGATATTAATGGCGTAGATTATATCGACTTATTACCGCGACTTCGCATACCGATTTTCATTAAGACATGGCTACTTATAACATAAATATTTGAGAATTAAACTTCAGGCCTTCCCCTAAACTACCATTTCACTCAGCGTGAATAAAATAATGTATAGCCTAGATTGTAGCGGTTCATCATCCGACTTTACATACCAATTTTCATTAAATTCGCTTCAGCCGTTTTCTCGTGATGCGTGGACAGACAGACAGACAGACAGACAGACAGACAGACAGACAGACAGACAGACAGACAGACAGACAGACAGACAGACAGACAGACAGACAGACAGACAGACAGACGGACATTACGGAAAAGTAAAAAGTGCATTTCCTTGTTACTGTGGACATGACCGATACAGCAATACTATTCTTTTCAAATTCTGAGCAATGTACAGACAAAACTCTTATTTTATATATATATATAGATTATATGAGGTAGTAGGACTGCATGAAAGTACCTGAGAAGCTACTCCATGGGAGTCTTCTGCTAGTTTTCATGCCTTTTGCCATGACATTTTTCCGGACACTACGACTTTTAGCAGCTCTCTCAATGGCAACGTAGTTTTATGTGTCTCTGTACTCTATGATCTGCTTTAGGAAAGTCTTTCCTGACCCTCCTCGAGGCCTTTTACTAGTAATGAAGCCTTCCACGAAATTGTTCATGAATGCAGAATGGTGGAGTGTATGACTCTACTTAGATAGGTGACATTTAACAAATAATATTCTTAGCTGTGATCTCCTCTGCTTCACATTTTGAAGAACGTAAGAATTTGCAGGTCTGTGCCTTCACACAACGCTGAGCATGGGAAAGCACTATTGATCCTGCATTAGCAATTCTCTATACTGTCGAATTGTTAGACCCCAGTGTCAGTCGTCCAGTTCTTTTTTTGGCCACACACACCGCCGTTAATCGCATCTATCCTGATGGTAGTGGTGACATTTTTATTTATTTTAAGAAGCAAACCAAGGAGGTCGTCAGCCCTTCTTAACATTAATCGTGGAAGGAAAAGGAAGAGGTCTGAAACTCTTGAGTGTGACAGTATCGGCTTAAAAGATGTACGGTCCCTCAAAGGCAGAAAAATGGAAGACTCCCTGGGCTTCGCTAAGCTAACAAGAATGATTGATCAAACATAGCCAGACTTCTTCGCTGATCGAGCAAGTGGCCGTGCGGTTAGGGTCGCACAGCTGTGAACTTGCATTCGGGAGATAGGGGATTCGAGCCCACTATCGGCAGCCCACTGTGGTTTCACATTTTTACACCAGGCATATGCTGGGGCCGTACCTTAATTAAGGCCACGGCCGCTTCCTTCCCACTCCTAATCCTATCCTGTCCCATCATCGCCATAAGACCATAAGACGCAAAGCAAATTAAAAACACCCCCTCCTTGGTTGAATGATCAACGTGCTGGCCTTAGGTTTGGAGGGGAACGGGTACGTTTCTCGAGCTGAAGGTGATCGGGATTAGATATCGAGAAAGAGATTATCTACAATTGTTCAAAAATCAGTCTGAAAATCATGGAATATGGCAAAGAATATGCGGTCCAGAAGGGAGCGGGGCAAGTGCCATCTCCTTTTCAACGTTTATACAGAACAGGTGGTAAAGGCTTCCTGCCTAATCCTAGGCCTTCACTATCTCATCGTCGCCATAAGACATTTCTGTGCCGGTGCCACATAAACCATTTTTTTAAAACTGTCCATACCATTCAGCAATTTATCTAAATCGTCTGCAGACTCTGATAAAGTAACAATATCATCGGCAAATCTCCACCATTCCCAATGCGAGGAGTGTTTGCGTATTACCCGGTTGAATGAGTCCAGCATAATGTTGCGAGTGGTATTCACAGTGCGTTTATTTATTATGTCTACTTTATTTATTATAATGCCCTTCTATGTATATCTAACACTTCAGAAAATTCAAGTCTTCTTAAAGGTTGCCTACCCGAGTACGAAATGAAAATTAGCAACGCGTGAGCGACGTAGGGTTTGAACCCTCACTGTTCCGTGTAGTCAGTGAAATCTACCGTGCATAATTCCACGCAGCTAGTTCATGCGTGAAACTCAAATATTATAACTCCGTATTCAGGAGGCCAGCGAAAGTTCTGGCTTCGGAAAATCACTGATGTGTTACAGCCTTATGTCCAGGTTTTAAGCCTTTATAGAACGCTGTAACGGTAATAATTATATGGCGTAAGCTATCAAACCTGCCGTACAGCATTCACGTGCCATAGATTGCAAAATACTGTGAAAAACAGGTTTCTATCAATTTCGATGTGATAAGACTGTACAGTCCGCCTCTGTGGTGTAGTGGTTAGTGTGATTATCTGCTACCCCGGAGGTCCGGGTTCGATTCCCGGCACTACGACGAAATTTGAAAAGTGGTACGCGGGCTGGAACGGGGTCCACTCAGCCTCGGGAGGTGAACTGAGTAGAGGTGGGTTCGATTCCCACCTCAGCAATCCTGGAAGAGGTTTCCCGTGGTTTCCCACTTCTCCTCCAGGCAAATGCCGGGGTGGTACCTGACTTAAGGTCACGGCCGTTTCCTTCCTACTTCCTTGTCTACCTCTTCCAATCTCCCCATCCCCCACCAACGCCCCTGTTCAGCATAGCAGATGATGCCGTCTGGGTGAGGTACTAGTCATCCTCCCCAGTTGTATCCCCCGACCCAATGTCACACTCCAGGACACTGCCCTTGAGGCGGTAGAGGTGGTATCCTTGACTAAGTCCGAAGGAAAAACCAGCCCTGGAGGGTAAACCGATGAAGAAAGAAAGAAAGAAAGAAAGAAAGAAAGAAAGAAAGAAAGAAAGAAAGACTGCACAAAATGGCGGTGAATTGATATGTCTGTAATTGGTCCTAACCTCTTAAGTTTTCTATGATATCGTGACCACCCTTTTCTATCAAGATCTTGGACCAATCAGATGCGCAAATCTCTACCGACAGCTATAGGGGTGGATATGGTTTATGCATTATAGAAACATTTCTTAAAAGTGATTAGAGAATTGGACTCCTCTCTGCATAAAAGGTACAGTGTTTTCGAGATGGGTCTCACTGCCTCTTTACGGTTTTTTGAACCGGGTGAGTTGGCCATGCAGTTAGGGTGGCGCAGTTGTGAGCTTGTATCCGGGAGACAGTGGGCTCGAACCCCACTATCGACAGCCCTGAATATGGTTTTCCGTGGTTTCCGATTTTCGCACCTGGAAAACCCTGGGGCTGTACCTTGATTAAGGCCACGGCCGCTTCCTTCCTACTCCTAGGCCTTTCCTATTCCATCGTTGCCATAAAACCTATCTGTGTCGGTGCGTCGTATAAAAACCACAACCAAAACACCAAAAAACGGTTTTTGCAATATCCGGGGAAGCCATATTGGGCTAAATGTACATAAAATTGCTATAAGATGTTGCTTAAGATATGCGTAAGAGACATTTAATTCCTAGCAGGTTGCATATGTTTGAGGAACAATAGGCGCAACTGTACCACCCGGTCTGTACAACGTGCTTCAGCCGTCCCTTCCAATGTAGTTTTATGCAACCCACAATATTCATTCCGACCTGGAAACATCTGTCCTGCCGGTATGCTCAGACAACACAACCGGATATCTTGGTATTTACCGCCTCACTATGTTAGGACGCCGTAATATTATCTTTCTTTCTTTCTTTCTTAATCTGCTTACGCCCCAGGGCTGGCTTTTCCCTCGGACTCAGCGAGTAATACCACTTCTTCCGCCTCAAGTGCACTGTCCTGGAGCTTCAGACATCGGGTCGGGGATACGACTGGGGAGAATGACCAGTACCTTGCCCAGGCGGCCTCACCTGCTATGCTGAACAGGGGCCTTGCGGGGGGATGGGAAGATTGGAAAGGATAGGTAAGGAAGAGGGAAGGAAGCGGCCGTGGCCTTAAGTTAGGTACCATCCCGGCATTTGCCTGGAGGAGAAGTGGGGAACCACGGAAAACCACTTCCAGGATGGCTGAGGTGGAAATCGAACCCACCTCTACTCAGTTGACCTCCCGAGGTTGAGTGGACCCCGTTCCAGCCCTCGTACCACTTTTCAAATTTCGTGGCAGAGCCGGGAATCGAAGCCGGTCCTCCGAGGGTTGCAGCTAATCACACTAACCACTACACCACAGAGGCGTACGCCGTAATATTATACTGTTATTAAACACTGGAAGACATGCGTGTGCCTTCTAGATCATATGAACCTGACACGTCGGCGAAACACTAAATTGCTATTGTGACCGCAAGTAAATCTAATACTTGCTATAAGCTGCCCAATGTGCCGTCCGGAACCGTAGTGTAGTTGGTAAAGGTGTGGCGGTGTGGTCTTGCATGTCAGGTGGGAGGCTCGAGTCCGGGGCGAAGATTATAAATTTTTGAAATATTTGTTTAATACGTACCGCATGCAATGTAAGTTCAATGCCCGCTTTCATGCAAATTTTGTGTGAATGAATGTGTTTGCGACTCTATGAAGGGCCGATTAGTTAGCAGGCCGGACACATACAGACCGGAAATAATAGGAACACAACTGCCCTGACAATGTTTTATCGCATCAAATGCTCGATGTGATGACCGTTTTGGTTTATGCATGGTGTCCAATAGATCGTCTTGTGCGCTGGAGCATTCCAGGTATAATTACTCAGCAGGCGTCCGTGATGAGTTGCCGGAGCTGGTCGGGGTTTTCCGGCGCTTGAGTGTAAATGACGTTCTTCAAATGTCCCCACAAGAAGGAATCTAACGGCGTTAAATCCGGTGATCTGGCGGGCCAAGGAACAGGGCCTCCTCGTCCTATCCATTTCCCTGGTAGTTCCTCGTTCAGATGGTTACGAACTGGCAAAGTCGATGTGGTGGAGCTCCATCCTGTTGCAACCACATCGTCAAACGATCGTGCAAGGGCACATCCTCCAGCAGCAGTGGGCGTTCCTGACGCAAAAAGTGCAGGTAGCGTGGGCCCATCCAATGGCCCTCAAAGAAATAAGGTCCAAGATTCCACACCCAACATTCACTCCCCATCGTACTTGATGGGCCGCCCGTCGCACCCAGTGAGGATTGTCCGGACTCCAATAGTGCATGTTGTGGCGATTGACGTTCCCTTTATTGTGGAAGCGCGATTCGTCCGAGAAAAAGATATGCGATACGAATGGTGCATCATTGTCCAGCCTACCTAATAGCCGCCGACAGAACTCCATTCGAGCTTCGAAATCCCGCCCATGGAGCTCTTGGTGTAGCTCAAGATGGTATGGGTGAAATTTATGTTCATGCAGTATTCGCCAGACGACCGGCTGGCTGGTGTTCGTTCACCTGTCATGCAAACGCTCTTGTACTGGTGTGTGGATTATTACAAGCTGCCCCCAGAACGGTCTCTTCTGTTTCACCCGATGAAACGGGCCTATCGCGGACTGGTGACTGGTTGGACATCACGCCTGTTGTCCTTAGGTGTCTTTCAACACGGCGGAATTTCGTAGCAGCCGTGTGTCGCCTGTCGGGATACCGGTCCTGGTACAGACGTAGTTCCTCGCACGCGTTTGGTCTTGCTTTCCCATAAATGAGGAGCATATTAACGTATTCATCTGTGGAAAACATACCGATGACAGCAGAGATTACAGTACATTCAGGCCCTAACCAGCGGAGTATGCGCAAGGCACAAGATGAATAACAGCGTAATTCTACTGCTTGAGCAAACGTGGGCCTGTATTTACGTATTCAAACATCATACCGATGCAGAAGTATTTGACCGATGCAGGATTCGAACCGCCGCTGGCACATTCATCGATTGCTAGGCGTACGCCTAACCACATCCGCTACGCTACACTGCTGGAAACATACTGGTAGTACCACAAGAGCAGAGTACATACGGCATCCGGTTCTGTGTTTAAGACATTAATTACTGCACTGTTACCTAGTTTTATGCATTGATTCCCCTCTTCGTTACATCCGGTCACGGGGTACGACACATGTACGTAGTTACATGGCAAAAGGTAGTTGCTACATGATTTCAAGGCGTCATGTTTTGTGAACGGACGATATAACATTTCGCTAGGGTTGAGAATCGTGTGCGAAATGTGCTCACTGAACGTTAGTAGGCCTACCATACAGTATGCCTGCAGGGGAATAGCACTCCTATAACCATGTGCACGTTAGTTGGGCTGCAGCAAACGATATTGGAAGGGGCTGCTGAATCACATTGTATAAGTATGTAATTAAGCAAGTCAGCTTATCTCAAAGACGTTAACATCACAAAAAAATCAAAAATACTTTACATAATATCTCTGATACCTTGACACGATTATCGCATTCTTTCCTGATCAAAATTATTATTTATTAAATAGCATTTTTACCCGTAATTGATTTGTTACTCTTTTCTAGCATCCTTGGTGCAGGTCTTCGGGGCCGTAAAGATATAGGCCTAAACGTTGACCAAGGGAGTTCGGATTAGGGACGATGGCAGGAGGAGATTGGCGAAAGTAAATAGAAGCAATGAAATATAATTACCATTAACTTCTCACAAGCTGCAAGCCTTTGATGGGAGACATCTAATAATTGCAAGATGAAAGGATGGTTCGCTTTAGTAGTAGAGTTGACACTCCTCTGTAAACATACACTTTGTAACTCACCTGAGGGAAGTCTCGTTCACTGGACTGGTGGTGGAAGTGGAGGAAGTAGGTGCGACCTCCCCTTAGCGTATGGAGATACCCTACTCTTATTAGAGGCGCCACTGTATGACCGTCACTTAACACTTCTAAGGTAGCGTCTCTCACATTAAGTGGGTTTTGTACAGGTCTTTCCCAGTCAGTATATTCATTCTTGAGCGTCGAGAAAATCTCGTTCAAATGATAATAGTAAGCATTTCGGACGTACGTTCTCAATATTCTGTCCCTTCTACTTTCGTTAAAGCCAAATTCTAAGTCCTGAGCACTAAGGTCCAGATAGGACTCCGTGGTGGTGAGACCAAACAGAAGGTCTCTTTCGGGAAAGTCCGCCATCTCGAATCCCGGGGCTGAGGATGCAGCTTGTTGCCCCGCTGCCCCCAGAAGGAGACCTGTCGCCGAGTCGTCGGTCGCCGTCGTCGACGTTCTCGAAGTGACGAGTACGGTGCCGTCGATGAAGGGTGCGAAGCCGGGCAGGAAGCGTGGAGAATCCACTCTCACCGCCATGAGCTCTGCGAGGGACTTGTCTCTCAAGCATGGGGCCAGGTCATCCTCCAGCAGATCTCCGTGACAGCCTGTCCGCTCCGCCACTTTCCGCTTGACGAACAGCGGATCGCGCTGCAAGGCCCAGGGGCTGAGTCCAGAGCCGCTCAACAGGACAACCCGATGTAGCAGTTCTGGAACAGTCAAAATACACTCTCTTAAGATCTGCTATTTCTACAAGACAAGACAAGACAAGACAAGACAAGACAAGACAAGACAAGACAAGACAAGACAAGACAAGACAAGACAAGACAAGACAAGATAAATAATAATAATAATAATAATAATAATAATAATAATAATAATAATTGTAACGGTGGTACACCTTCTCCGTGCATTTGGACTGAGCGCCATTTTAGAAGGCCATCTGTGATGTAAAACCTGAAGTGTGTATTGGAAGAAGTTTTGAACTTTAATCTTCGGTGCCTCTACTATCGACTTATGTGCCCCCTCTGGTGGGAGGACGGACAATTAATTTTCAAAGGAAATCTATTTAATAACAAAAAAATTGTGGGTGTGTACAGGCCATCGGGCTAGAGAGTTCTGGATAGAGGATAGTTGCCTAGTTGTACTTCCTCTTAAAACAATAATCACCACCACCACCTAGAGAGTTCTGGAACTTCCCCTCCGCTATAAAAGCTGCGAGCTTTCAGGCCATGTTGTCTTCTTCATCGCTCCCGTCTAGAGTGCATAAATAGTTCAGGCAGGGGAAAGCCTTGCTCGCCGTCGGAAGGCCCACCAGCTCAAGGTAATGGCAGACATCTTTCAAATATGTGATAGCTCCATTCATAATGTAAATTTCAAAAGTTTAATATCATCTTTTGAATTTATTATTATTAATATTATTAGTAAATTCTGACTTGAGGGAAGGTTTCAAAATTCATTCATAATGTAAATTTCTAAAGTTTAACATCATATTTTAAATGCAAATATATTATTATTATTAATATTATTATTAGTAAATTTTATTCAAATCCCTGCTGGGAAAGGTGTAACTTAGGGAATAAAGAATGTTCATCCTCTTTTAATTCCCATTCAACTTGGTATTGGGGAAACTTTAAATTTTATCTCTACCTTTGGAAATTATTTTCAGCGTCTAGTCACCCTCTGTAACTTCGGGCCATAAGTCCACATAGGGTTTGAAGTGTTCCAGAGTGTATTTTGAAACGAGTGCAACTGTTCGCCTCCCAGCATTTTGTTTACGGCCAAAAGCTTAAACCTTTTCTTTGGATCACTAAGGCCATTTAGTATGGACACTTCTTGTCCCTCTTTAATTAACTATTCATCGTCAAGTGTGAATCGGACTGTCGAGCGGGTAAGACAGTAAAAACTGTTTTTTGTAATGATCTAATGTAAAATTTGGATTAGAAACTTGTTCTTTTGAGGTGCTGGAAGGTTTTTGAGCTCAGTCTCCTAGAGTGTAAGCTAAGTAGAGCATAGGTGCTCTTTGGAATAGTGTAACTTCGGAGCTACAAGTTCATTCTGAAAAATATTGTGTACCTGAATGTTAACCGTTCCTGTTATTTGTGCCGACGAGCTCCTGATTTGTTGTTGTTTATCAACGTTTAAAGAAACAAGAAAAAGAGAAAGGAAATAAATAACATTTCAAATTTTAGTGTTTTAAATTATACTTTGATCTTTTCTCTGTCCACTCTTTCACCCCGGCACCTTCTTTTGCCTCTGCAATATACGCCATCCCCGTAACAACAACAACAACAACAACAACAACAACAACAACAACAACAACAACAATTATAATAATACCGAACAGATGTAACAACACAAATCAATCGTTAGGAGGAAATAACCAACAAAACAAGTTTGAGAATCTCTGTAGAAATTTTTCTTTTACAAGTTGTACTCTCGTTGTTGTTGGGTAGTTATGTTTTAACCTTACTTTATTATTATATTACTGTAAGTGACCACTGCCACCGGGATATTTCCCAATTGCGATGTATTTGTTAATAAATAATTAGGGCCCGGATTTAAAAAAATGCATATGCGCATACGCAAATGCATATTCTGAACGTTAGTGCATGTTTTGAACGTTAGTGCATAATATAGATATATTTTTCTCTTATGTGTGATCAATTATCTAATATTTATGAACGAAATGAAAAATCTAATGAACTCTATTTATTTTGTACATCCCTTGGCAACACGAGAAGCCTTCCTTGATCAAGGAAAGCGCTTTCACTGTCGCAGGCGGATAATGGCCCTTTTCACAACAGCTATTCTATTCTTTCTGACATTCAGTACATAAGCAACTACATAAGTGGAATCAGGCAGTTATTACCAGAAGAATGTTCTAAGCAGTCTGTGCCAGTGTACAAGTAATTCCCAGTTACGTCATTCGACGTAGAACGATCATTTTCAGCGTATAAATTAATTCTGTCCGACAACAGAAAGTCATTCACCCCTGAAAACATTGAAAAACTGTTAATAAACTACAATAATGCATCATTTTGCAAGGAATGGAACACTTTTCTCAATTTAACACTGAGTTAAAATTAAATAATGTGTTTGGTAAGTGTATTTTGTTTTATTTTAGTGCATATGTGCATGCATATTTTTGGAGTTTTTAGTGCATTATGAATCCGGGCCCTAATAATACTAATATTAATGATAATAAGTTGCTTTACGTCAGCCCGACACAGACAGGTCTTATGGTGACGATGGGGCAGAAAGGGGCTAGTTGTGGGAAGGAAGTGGCCGTGGCCTTAATTAAGTGTGTGAAAATGGGAAACCACGGAAAACCATCTGCAGGGCTGCCGACAGTGGAGTTCGAACTCACTATCTCCCGGGTACTGGATTCTAGCTGCACTTAAGCGACTGCAGCTATCGAGCTCGGTTTCTGTAGAAAAAACCCACATTTATTACAAAAAATGTTCCAAACTTTTGGACACATATTGGTCGAATAGAGAAAGTAAAGAAATTTAAATATCTGAGAGAAATAATTCAAGAAAGTGGTGCTGTAGAAGAAAGCTTACACAAGATGGAAAGGGCGTATGGTATCACTGAGAATTTTTACAACAAGAAGTAATCTAAAAATGTTAAAATAAGGCACTACAATACAGTGGTTAAACCAGAATATCCTTACGCAAGTGAATGTCTAGTTTTGAAGTATAGTTTAGATAAACTGGAAGTATTAGAAAGAAAAATCGCGAGAAATATCTTAGGACCAATAGAAAATAGGAAGTGATAAGGAAATACACCAGAACATAGAAAATATAACAGAAACAATAAGAAAATGCTATTTTTTGAACATACAGTATCTGTAGAATGGATGGTGATAACAGATTGAAAAAAGGTATTCAAATATGGTTGGGAGGAAAAGTCAACAACAAGCTGGATTCAAGGGTTCAAGAAAGATTTAGAAATAAATAAAATAAGAAAAGAGGAAACTACAGAAAGAGAGATTTTAGGAAGAAACTTTTAGAAATGGAAAGATTCCAAGGAAGAAAAGGAAAACGGTTTGCCGCAGACGCAGACAGGGGGCGGGGGGAGGCATCACATTGATTGCATTCGCACACGACATACAGCACCAACTCAAGGCCTTGTGGTGTGGGGTGCTATAGGGTATAACCACAAATCACAGTTGGTGCGGGTTCAGGACACTGTGACCAGTTTGACTTACGTGAATGACATCCTGCGACCCGTAACCGTACCCTTTCTGCACGACACCCCAGATGCCATATTTCAGCAGGACAATGCGCGACCACATGTTGCTGCACGAACACGTACCTTCTTGTCACAGGATGTCGGACTGTTGCCCTGGCCCGCCCGTTCACCGGACTTGTCGCCAATCGAAAATGTGTGGGATATGGTGAAACGACGAGCGCGGCTGTGTGATCCAATACCAACCAACAAAGATGAACTGTGGAACTAGGTGCATGCAGCATGGATGGCTATACCCCAGGGCGCCATTCGCGCCTTATACGCGTCGATGCCATCACACATGGAACAAGTTATCAGTGCTCATGGAGGACCCAGTGTCTAATAGGCAACAGGAGACATGCTGAATCTAGCTGACTGAAATGGTAATAGTTTCTGCCTTGAAATCAGCAATAAGTATTTTAAGAAACCACCTGTCCCCCTCTGTGGTGTAGTGGTTAGCGTGATTAGCTGCCACCCCCGGAGGCCCGGGTTCGATTCCCGGCTCTGCCACGAAATTTGAAAAGTGGTATGAGGTCTGGAACGGGGTCCACTCAGCCTCGGGAGGTCAACTGAGTAGCGGTGGGTTCGATTCCCACCTCAGCCATCCTGGAAGTGGTTTTCCGTGGTTTCCCACTTCTCCTCCAGGCGAATGCCGGGATGGTACCTAACATAAGGCCACGGCCGCTTCCTTCCCTCTTCCTTGACTATCCCTTCCAATCTTCCCATCCCTCCACAAGGCCCCTGTTCAGCATAGCAGGTGAGGCCGCCTGAGCGACGTACTGGTCATTCTCCCCAGTTGTATCCCCGACCAAGAGTCTGAAGCTCCAGGACACCGCCCTTGAGGCGGTAGAGGTGGAATCGCTGAGTCCGAGGGAAAAACCGACCGTGGAGGGTAAACAGATTAAGAAGAAGAAGAAGAAGAAGAAGAAGAAGAAGAAGAAGAAACGTATAACTGATCAGCGAGTGTTTCTTCTGCTAAAGTGGTGGCAGTATGGCTGCGACTTTCCTAAAGTAAAAACAGCTTTTGAACACCGAGTTAGTTGCTTAACAAGAAGTTTGAGACGACTAGTTCGGGGCGGATTCACCATGCTCCAGGTATGTACAGCAGGAAATATGCAACATCTGACTAAAATTATTGTTAATTATCAAAGGAAGTCAGCTGTAAAGCCATCGGGAGAGACACAGGTATCACATAGATGAGTAAGAAGAATGTTAAGAAATGAAAAAATACAGATCTATGCTACTATACTATTAATCGCGTTTGGTCTCCCGAGAGGCCTGGTGCAGGTCTTTTTCTAGTAGATGGCGTATAGGTGACCTCCATGTCTGTGACGATGGAACCCTGCCTAAGATGATTTGTAATGGTGAAGACGACACACACACACACACACACACACACAGAGAGCCTCCGAACCAACCGAATTAACCAATTAAGGTTAAGATTACTGACCCGGACCCGAATCGAACCCGGGACTCCTTCGACCAAAGGGCAGAACGCTAAGTATTTAACACCTATGCTACTACAAGCTCTACATGAAGATTTGGAACAATTGAAAGAAGTTAGAGTCCGTAAATTTTTCGGAATATTTCCATCCTGATTTGCGTAACAGAATCTGTAGGCCTATATCTGTTATTACAGTACAGTAGATGTGTTACAGTCCACCTCTGTGGGGTAGTGGTTAGTGGTTAGGAGGCCCAAGTTCGATTCCCGGCTCGGCCACGAAATTTGAAAATTGGTACGAGGACTGAAACTATGTCCACTCATCCTCTGGAGGTCAACTGAGTAGAGGAAGGTTCTATTCCCACTTCAGCCATCCTTGAAGTGGTTTCCCGAGGTTTCCCATTTTCTTCTCGACGCAAACGCCGAGATGGTACCTAAATTAAGGCCACGGCTCTTCCTTGTTCTATCCCTTCCAGACATCCCACCCCCAATAAGGATCCTGTTCAGCATAGCAGATAAGGCCGCCTGGACGAGGTATTGGTCCTCTTCCCCAGTTGTATCCCAAACAAAATGTCTTACGCTCCAGGATACTGCACTTTAGGCGGTAGAGGTGGGATCCCTCGCTGAGTCAGAGGGAAAACCAATCCTGGACGGTAAACTGAAAGAAAGAAAGAAAGAAAGAAAGAAAGAAAGAAAGAAAGAAAGGAAGAAAGAACTGTTACGTGTATTAAAAACCACAGTGATCTTTTCGAGCAGTAATTATAAGATGTAAGCTATTTGCAGTTAAGAAAAGCCACTTGCATTTCTGATAAACTAACTTATGCCGGGCCCTGTATTTGTTGTGCTTTCTGTGGTAGATTTTAGGACATTTAAATGTGTCACTCTTTGAGAATGAATCCGTAGTAAGATGGATTGTCTGTCTCTATTTAATTCTAACTTGTAACCAACGGCAGTGTAGGGCTTTTTCTCCTTCAGAATAAGATGTAACAGAGTACCGATGGACCGTAAAAAGAGCAGGCCATTGTGTGGAGTTACATGAATCCATTTCATTGGATGCCATACTTGAAGAGAGACGTTTCCGTGCGGGCGGGATACCATACATCCTTCGAGTATGGCTTCTTCCGCTTGCTAGTGGAGACGTTGACATATGCGGCCAACACAATAAGGAGACGTATAGAAATGGAGACATACAGTGGCAGCAAGAGGAAGACAAGGTAGCACAGTTATAAAACATGTGCTGAAGCACTTCACTTACGACAGGAGGGAGACAGCCTACCAGCAACTTCTGAAGATAATAAGGCAATAAATAAGTAGTCTAAAGGAATGGGGCAAAATTCCTGCTTGACACAGTTTCATGTATTGATAAAGTAGCTGAGAGTGAAATATAGTGAGATGGAGATCATTGAAAGTAAAGGTTTCGAAGGAAAATCCATGGTGGTGGCAGTTTTTGGCTAAAAAAAACGATGCGATAATTTGAAAATAATATCTAGGCCTATCTATATACGAGCGAGTTGGCTGCGTGGTATTGGCCACGTAGTTGTTAGTTTGCATTCGGGAGATGATGAGTTCGAAACCCATCGGAAACTCTGGAGACAGTTTCCCGTGGTATTTTCACATTAGCCAAATGTTGGTGTTGTATCACGGCCACTTCCTTCCCAGCCCATAACCTTTCCTATCCCAACGTCTGTCGAAACCTGTCAAAGAGCCACGTCGAATCTGCTAGCAAGAAACCTATCTATTTATGAAACTGTCTTTCTTACTGTACGTTTATATTTTTCAGATAATACTTAACTCAGACGATGCATCTAATGATTTTTTTCCAGTTTTATTCCTTTCTCTCTCTATTTGTTTGTTTCGCCGGGCTGAGTGGCTCAGACGGTTGAGGCGCTGGCCTTCTGACCCCAATTTGGCAGGTTCGATCCTGGCTCAGTCCGGTGGTATTTGAAGGTGCTCAGATATGTCAGCCTCGTGTCGGTAGATTTACTGGCACATAAAAGAACTCCTGCGGGATTAAATTCCGGCACCTCGGCGTCTCCGAAAACCATAAATAGTAGTTAGTGGGACGTAAAGCAAATAACATTATTATTATTATTATTATTATTATTATTATTATTATTATTATTATTATTATTATTATTATTTGTTTGTTTCCCTGTTTGTGGAAGTAACATGACACATCTGCTGGTATTTCAGTAGAAGGTATGCTGGAAGACAAATAGGCCACAGACAGTGAAAATGTTTGTAGGTAGGCAGAGGGGGCTCCTAACTATATTTTGCACATATTTCCCCAATGTTAACTTTTTCGAAAAATGTACATGTAACAGAAGTTATAGGGAAAATAGTTTGAATAATTTTTGCTCAGGTAATTTTCCGTAAATACGAGCCAAATATCTGATAAATCTTTGGAAAACCGTTCAATGAAAAGTATAAACACAGTAAAAGCTGTTTAATCCGACACCTTCGGGTCCGAGGGATTGGCGGTTATTGCAGTTTTCCGGATGCTAGGACGCCGTTTCATTATTACTTTCGCAACATGCGACGTGTAATTGGTTGGTTATTAGTTAATACTGTTACATTTTCTCGTACAATGAATTAGCTTATCCTATAAACATTGGTCCAGAGACAGGCGCCACCTAATTCATTTATGCGAAACAACGACAAGTTGCTTCAGCTTAGATTTCCGTAGAACCCGGTGTCCAGTGACGCCTTGGTTGATTATGTTGTTGAATCTGAATGGAATTTCAGCTATTCCTCTTTCTATTTACGTTTGTCATACTGCAGGGAGACTTAAACAATGTCGTGAGATGGGCAGCAGACAATGGTATGAATGTAAATGGGATTAAAATTCAAGTTGTAAGTTTCGCCAATAGGAAAAGTCTTTTCATTTTCAATGGGGAACACTGTAAGTATCTAGGTGTTAATACATTAGGGGAAATTATATTAACGAGGTTGTTAAGAAAGATTACAGTCATATGGTTGTGAGAGTATTTAGGGATGTAAAGGAGAGGGCGTATAAGTCTCTGGTAAGACCGCAGTTAGAGTATGGATCCAGTGTATTGGACCCTCACCAGGACTACTTGATACGAGAACTGGAAAACATTCAAAGGAAACCAGCACGATATGTTCTGGGTGATTTCCGACAAAGGAGTAGTGTTACGAAAATATAGCAAACTTTGGGCTGGGAAGACTTGGGAGTAAGGAGACGAGATGTAAGATGCTCGACTATGTAGTATGTTTCGAACTGGGTTCGATTTCCACCTCAGTCATCCTCGAAGTGGTTTTCCGTGGTTTCCCACATCTTCTCCAGGCAAATGTCGGAATGGTCCCTACCTTTTACCTAGAGGGTAAAATAAATTACATAAATAAATAAATAAATAAATAAATAAATAAATAAATAAATAAATAAATAAATAAATAAATAAATAAATAAATAAATAAATAAATAAATAAATAAATAAATAAATAAATAAATAAATAAATAAATAAATAAATAAATAAATACATAAATAAATAAATAAATAAATAAATAAATAAATAAATAAATAAATAAATACAATTATTATTATTATTATTATTATTATTATTATTATTATTATTATTATTTTGTGTGACTATGCTAACCTGGTGTAGCGCTTATAAGGCAGATCATCCGAACCGGATGGGCGGCATCTGTTGTGTATGGAAAACTGCGTGCTAACGTGGTGGTGGATAGTGTCGTGTGTAGTGTATGAGTCCCAGGAATGTTTGGAAATAGCAAAAACACCCAGCCGCGAACCAAGGAAATTAGTAATTTAAGATTAAAATACCAGGCCCAGCCGGGAATCTAACTCAAGTTGTTCTGAGTCGAAGACCACTACATTGACCATTTAGCTAAAGAGTAGGACAAAGGTAAAAACGTGTCCTCATCCCGAACTGAGGCAGCTTTTACCAGGCACACCCCCAATGGAGGTGAGCTGCACGTACATTTTCATTTTTCGCCCACATACCAGCTACCCTTTTAGTCTTACATTTCTGGTAGTTCTGGGAATCGAACCCAGGCCTACGAGGATGGCAGGTTATAGCGCTAACCGTTACACTACGGAGGTGAACGATAGTTTCGGTATATAGCTGTGAAAAATGAAAATCCACAGCCTGTTTCCAGTCATTCGACCGGATCAGAAATGGAATGAATGAATCCTCCATCGAGGAATTGGGCCGGCTGTCGATGCCTGTTGCATTCCTCTGGGGCAGTGACTAATGACTGACGGATTAAATGAAGTGATGTTGGAGAGTGTTGCTGGAATGAAAGATGACAGGGAAGACCGAAGTACCCGGAGAAAATCCTGTCCCGCCTCCGCTTTGTCCAGCACAAATCTCGCACGGAGCGACCGGAATTTGAACCACGGAACCCGGCGGTGAGAGATCGGTGCGCTGACGCCTGAGCCACGGAGGCTCTGCATAGCTGTGATTATTTCATAATCTCTAGTCTTAAGGGAAGAGTGGATTGAAATCACACTTTCTGGTTGTATTTGACAAGCTAAAAAATAGGGAGAGTTTCATTCAGTAATTAAAATCTTCTAGTGAGGGGTTGAAGTGGCATGAAAAGAACTGTTCAGAATATCCTAGAGCTTCCAAACGAGCGGTCCGAAACCTTTAATTAGTTGAAATGTAAACTTAAAACATTGTTCGTGGCTTTTAAAGAACTCCAGAGCTGCTCCATTGTTAGGTTATTAGACTATGCAACCAAAAGGGAATTCAATTACTTTCGGTCGGCTTGCGGTTACAAAGCAAAGAAGTTCTCGTTCTTTCCTCCAAAAGTGCAACCTCTTCACTCAATGCAGTGAACGAATCAATATGTCTGTCAGTTATCACCTGGGACTGATGTTTGAGGTTTAGCGGGGCGTGGGGAGAGTCGGCCCCGTGGTATAGGAGTAGCGTGCCTGCCTCTTACCCGGAGGCCCCGGGTTCGATTCCCGGCCAGGTCAGGAATTTTTCCCTTGATCTGAGGGCTGGTTCGAGGTCCACTCAGCCTACGTGATTAGGAGCTATCTGACGGTGAGATGGCAGCCCCGGTCTCGAAAGCCCAGAATAACGGCCGAGAGGATGTGTCGTGCTGAACACAAGACCCCTCGTAATCTGCAGGCCTTCGGGCTGAGCAGCGGTCGCTGGGCAGGCCAATGCCATTTCAAGGGCGTTAAGTGCCGTGGGGTTTGAGTTTTGGTTTTGGGGTGGGGAGAGTTGCATGTTGATCATAATTCCGAGGATGGGAATGGAAAAGTTCACAATGAGTGAATCAGAATCAGCAAGATGAAGGGTAAGGGAAAATGAAGAATACCGAAGGAGTTTGGCAGGGAAGATGAAAGAGACAGACCATCAATTCGAATATAATTCGGAGTTGTCTCTTCACCAACAACCTGAGAAACATAATATTTAATTAAAAACAAATACTGTATAACATGCTATTAAATATTTTGTTTTTCAGATACTTTGTAATTTTATAAATCCTACATTAGTTTCGACCGAGTGGAAAACTTCACAGTCATGAATTAAGTCGAAATTCCTTGGCTGAATGGTCAGTGTTGAGGCATTAGGTTCAGAGGGTCATGGATTCGATTCCCAGCCGGGTCGGGGATTTTAATCGCTTCTGATTAGTTCACCTGGTTTGGGGACTGGGTGTTTGTGCTCATCGCAACATTCTCCTCTTCATATACAGACAACACACCATACTGCCAACCACGTCAGAAATACGCAATATTGATTACATCCCTCCATATAGGTTTGGCGCCAGAAAGGGCATCCGGCTGTTAAAACAGACCCAAATCCATATGTGCGAAATAATTCGCAACCGCGACCCAACAGTGTGGGAAAAACGGCAGTAGAAGAAGAAGAAGAAGAAGAAGAAGAAGAAGAAGAAGAAGAAGAAGAAGAAGAAGAAGGATTAAGTCGAAACTGAAATGTTTTGGCTTCCATTATAACAAAATATAAAAATAAAATGTGGTCATCAAACTAGAATGTCTCTATGGATCAGAAGGATTGATTTTGAACAGGTTCTTTTTCCTTTTTTTCTTTTTACAAGCTGCTTTACGTCAACCGACACAGATAGGCGACGATGGGAGCTGCCGTGGCCTCAATTAAGGTAAATCTCCAGGATTTTGCTTGGTGTGAAAATGGGAAACCACTGAAAACCATCTTCAGGGCTGCCGACAGTGGAGTTCGAACCTACTATCTCCCGAATACTGGATACTGACCGCACTTAAGCGACTGCAATCATCGAGCTCGGAGGTTTTGGACAGGAAAACGGTTGTCGAAAACATTCAGAAAAATAACACAAAATCAAAAACCCCATGGCACTAGATCACTGATGGACCTTGGCTAACCAAGCAACCGCTGCTCAGCCCGAAGGCCAGCAGATTACGAGGTAACGCGTGTTCCGCGTGATGAATCCTTTTGGCCTTTATCCCTGGCTTTCTAGACCAGGGCTGTTATCTCACCGTTAGATAGCTCCTCAGTTGACATCAAGTGGGCTGTGTTAACCTCGAACCAGCCCTCAGGTCCAGGTAAAATCCCTGACCTGGCCGGGAATCGAACCAGTGGCCTCCGGGTCTATACACTCAGATTAGATGTACACAATACCAAAAATTAATATTAATAAAATAAAATTAAAATAAGTTTAAGAAATAATTCTATAATGATAGTGCAAAAAGATCCGTTGTTAGCTCCACTTAGAGCTAGGCACCTCAACTGGTTTGGGGTGAGTCTGTCTTGTCGCCTTGCACCAGCTTCAAGATAGGGTGTCCAGTAACCCACGGACGCCATGGACTTGCACGGATAACCGCATTCGGTCTTCAGTTGAAGATCTTGTTGCCCGTTTGGTATTAGTCAAGTTTCAGAATGTAAGAGATCGTCGTACCTTCCAGTAATCTTTGCTATTCTTCCATCCAAATCCCTATTCAGCGTTTTCCTTTTTACTCTTTCTAAATTCAAGCCCGTCCTCAGATTCTTGTGATTATATTTCTCAGCTTCAAAGTTTAATTAGTGAGGTGGTTGGCACTGGGGCGTGGTCTTCTAATTCGACTGTTCAGTTTATGATTCCACCCTTCAATTGAATTGCTCGTCCTATGACGTCGCCGGTAACAGGTCCATAATTCAAATGGATTTTGTAGCCATTAGTCTACGAAGTGGTCAAGGACTTCGACGAGCTTTTCTCCTTCTGGTGGATATATAGGCAGCCTTCTTCAACATTTTCAGGCTTGAGAAGAACAGGGACAGCACACATTTGTACACAGTCTGACGTTTTTATTTTCCTTGTATAGTGTAGTCATACCAATATACTGAACCCTCCTCCAGAGACATTGCGTAAAATGAAAAAAACTGAAAAACACCAGAGGATATTAAATGAGGAGAATATCTCCTTTAAGGTGGAGATAGCCGACGTTGCAAAATCAGTATTTACCGTCTCAGGCTGCCGATCAGGCAATTCTCGGAGAAGCAATCGTAGCAACCGTAAATTTCTTTCTGTCAAGAAGAAGAGCAAATACGACTGGTGCAACTTTTGTTTCACCTTCTGTACTTCCAAGATCGACATGTATAGAACAGATTTGATTAGGACTACTAGAGCTGTTGAATGTCCAGTCCATGAAAAAATGCTTTTCTGTTCTTAAAATCTCCTTTCATTTGCCTCCACCGAACACCAACAACCTATCTTTTACACCATCATCATTCAGGAGAAAATTCTCCCCGTCAGACACTTTTACGATTTCCTCACGAAGAACAACCTCCTCGGAACTTCTTGGCTCCTTTTTATACTCCTTGAGCATGGTTTCTATTTCGGTACAACGTCTTTAAATTGTAAAATTGCGGCGTTCTTGTAACGAATTCGTAATCGCTGTTTATTACAGGCTGAAGTTCTTCGTCAAATACCTGAGGAACTGCCGCACTGTGGCCCTCGTGAGATCGTTTCTTCGCTCGAAATATAGCTTTCTTTACGCCTAAGTTTACCTCGTCAGGAACGCATTGATGATCGATCATTCTCACCACTGTGTCTTTTTGATATACTACTCTTCTTTTACACTGGGATTTGTTCTGTCTTAAACATACCCATCTCACAAAACATCCTTGATTTCCCGTAAATTTCTGTAAGAGTATCCATTATATAAAGCACAAGGGTTGCCTCTTTTCGTCTCAGTGAACTCCAGGTGGTAAGTAAGCACTCAGATAATAACACAAGCTACATCAACGGTCGATGTCTACAGCGGGAATAAGTATGTTGAAAACTATAAAATAATATTACCTCAAAAAACGTTCAAGAGAGAGGGGACGGGTTGGTTATCTGGAGTACGTCCTAATTATCTGTCCCTCTGCTTCAAGGACGCATAATAATAATAATAATAATAATAATAATAATAATAATAATAATAATAATAATAATAATAATAATAATAATTCGAATAACCCTTTTGAGGGTACGATAAGTCAAATTTCGTTACTTTTCTTTGCATTGAACTTTCTTCGTTTACAAACTTCCTTCATTTTCTGAGAATGTTGTTCCTTATTCTCTTGAGTCCATTTTCTTCCAGTTGTTAATTTCTTTCTCTCCTGAAATCGTGCCTTTCGTGTTTCTTCTCTGAAACGTGTTCTGTTTTCTATCGTATCTATTTTAATTCCAGCGTTTTTCATGTCCTTTTCAAATTCAATGAACCACGTTGGCTTGGATTTGTAACTGCTCAATAAGTTGAAGATTTGTTTAATTATTATTATTATTATTATTATTATTATTATTATTATTATTATTATTATTATTATTATCATTATTATTATTATATAGTGTAAATGTAAATATTATTATTATTTTTATTATTATTGTGTTAGGTTATCAGCCGAGAGGCTGGTTGGATCCTCAAATAGCACCACCAAAGGTTATGCGGTTATAAGGAAACCCCAAAAACCAATGGCAGCACCAAAATGAGGCGTACTAGGCAAGATGAGGAGTGAGGTAGTTTGCCATTGCTTTCCTCACTGTGTCAGAAAGTACTATTGCAGCACGACTGACCCTATGAACAGCACCCTTCATAACACTCAGATGCACTAGTCATGCTCTGAATGTCATTACTCAGCACTACCCATACCCTAGCAACTTCCATATTGTCACAGCCATGGATGTTGACTGGGACTTCGGTGGAAGCTACACTTTACTCTGGCCTGTGCCAAGAGATGGATACAAAAGTACTGTATCCATCAAGAAATGACAGCAGGCAATTTTTTATTGTTATTATTATTATTATTATTATTATAGTGTAAATGTACATAATATTTCGCTTTTTATGGCCATTTGCTTTATTACGTATTGTGTTCTCTTTATGCACTGCTTATATTTTTCAGTTTGTATCTTACTTATTCATTATGACTTTGTCTCTTTCTCTTAACCTTTATGCTCCGGATTTCTTTTCTTTTCTTTTATTCTATTTTATTTTGTTGTCCAAATCTGTAATTTTGAGCGTATCTTTGATTTTATACTAGAATAGTACAGTTCTTTTATATATGTATTATCTGTAAGTATAAGAGAGGGCCACTATCCCCAGCTTCACCACTGCTAAAGTCAATAAATAAATAAATAAATAAATAAATAAATAAATAAATAAATAAATAAATAAATAAATAAATAAATAAATAAATAAATAAATAAATAAATAAATAAATAAATAAATAAATAAATAAATAAATAAATACATAAATAAATAAATCAATAAATAAAATAAATAAATCTCCATCCCCTTGTCAACTCTTGTTCTCTTTCGTCCCCTCCGGTATTAGGTTTGTGAGGGCTAGGAGGTCTTTCGTTTTTACGCTCCCTTTCTTTTAGCGACGTCCTCATCCTCACGTTTACATCTTTTCTTCTGTTCAGTAATTAAAGGGGAAGGTTGCCTGGTTGTACTTCCCATTAAAACAATAACCACTACCCACTCCAGCCATCACTAACATTTTTCATTTGGAACTCCTTGGCTTTTGTTGATGGCTTGTTTTGTGTAACCTTTTCTTTTCCTTCTTAAGGTCTTGTTGTATCGGTAATTATGCCCCTGTACATTTTTTATGGTTCTTCGGGTAACCGTGTCTATGTTTAGTTTCCCTTAAGGAACAGTACTTAACCTGATTGTGACACTTTGTAATGGATAAGCCCAGCATGGGGCAAACTCTTTATGAACACTATGAAGTGGGGTCACTCTACGGGTTACCGAGTGTAATTGCAATTGTAAATAGCAGCTGATTGTTTGATTGAGGATAGCCGCTGTGTATTTTGGAGCTCAGACTCTATAATATCTTACCTGTCAGGAGCTTATTATGCTCTTTCAGGTGTAGCTTAACGACTGGGAGTTTCTCCCAAGTAATCTTATACCTGATTAAGGACTTCTAAGTCTAATGCATTGTTGGAGCTGACGAGCTCTTTGTTAACGTGAATATTTTTCTTCTTGTTATTTTCCTACCGCTTTTTCTCACACCTGTGGTGTCGCGGGTGCGAACTGCGTCGCATATGTGGGTTTGGTCCTGTTCTACGGCCGGATGCCCTTCCTGACGCCAAACCCTATATGGAGGGATGTAGTAACTATTGCGTGTTTCTGTGGTGGTTGGTAGTGTAGTGTGTTGTGTGAATATGAAAAGGAGAGTGTTGGTACGGACAAAAAACCCAGTCCCCATGCCAGAAGAATTAATCAGAAGCGATTAAAACATCCTCCCGGCTGGGAATCGAATCCGGGACCCTCTGAGCTGAAGGCCAGCCAACAAGTCGGACCTCGTTGTTAATGTGAATATCCCGAAGTACTATTTCAACTGTTTCTTGTTATGTCATTAAATTACTCTCTCTGAATTTTAAGAAGAAAAATAAATAAAATTTCCAATTTTTGTTAAAGTAAGTGTTTGCTCTAAGTTATCCCCTGTCCAGCCATTCAACCTAGGCGCTTCCTATTCCTCTGTGAGCCACGGAACCACGATAATAATAATAATAATAATAATAATAATAATAATAATAATAATAATAATAATAATAATAATAATAATAATAATAATAATAATAATAATAATAATAATAATCTGCTTCACGTCGCACCGACGCAGGTAGGTCTTATGGCGAAGATGATGGGATAGGAAAGGGCTAAGAATGGGAAGGAAACGACCGTGGCTTTAATGAATTAAGGTGAAAATGGGAAACCATGAAAAACCATCTTCAGGGTTGCCGAGAGTGGGGTTAGAACCGAATATCTCCGAAATGCGAGCTGATATCTATGTGACACAAACCGCACATCCATTTGTTCGGAATAATAATAACAATAATATAATAATATAATGGCTTCAGCTATCATGTTAAGGCATTTTCATTTTACACCATTTAGAGTAGGCTAAATGCGTGTCAGTTTTAACTTTCCGTTTTTTTAGCTCAACAAATGGCAGAGAAAGCGGAATAAGGCAGGCACGATACCCGTACACCACGGATGTGGCTTAGACCCTAAAACAAATGTTACATTTGGGGAGTGTATACAAAGGCGCTATTTCTAACATAAGAAAAATATGGGAAAACTCAAGAAATATATAATAAAAGGCACAAGGAACGTACCCATGATCCGATATGGTAGGCTACAACGTTTAAGGAATTGGACTACATATTTTGGTTTGGATTGCTCATTGCATTCGACAGTATACAACAACTGCAATGTTTGTGGACGAAATGGAGAATATTTGTTGAACTGAAAATATCACGTCTTGAACAGACACTCCTCTTTCCTGTCAGAGCTTGGAATCGAACCGAAGCATACTGGGCGAGTTTTTACCATGTTAGTACCTTAATCACAGTGGCGGACTAGTTCTTTCTTTTCCCAAGACTAAATGGAGCCTGTACCAAGCTCATAACAGAGATTTAATCTATATAAGCCGATTGACCCTAGTGTATAGCGTTTATCGCTTAAGATTATCCTCTGAATAGAACTGAATAAACCATCGAGAGTTTACGATGCATAGCTGATGGATAACGGTCGTTAGGGTGTATTTATAATCCCACACAAATAGAGTCAGTCTGATATTTTGAAATGCATTATATTTAGGAAAGTACCAAAAGGTGATCCTCGAAACCCTTCACGTGATTTATTGTTATTCAAGTGAGTAAACTTTTATTGACGAAACCTACATTCGAACGGGGTAAATATTACATTTCTGAGTTGAAGGCTGAGGACACCTCACAGACGACAAAATGTCCTCACAAAGGGAAGATGTAGCTAGGGAAGATCGGTTATTGCGTAGCACAGGAGCACACGAATCGATATACAGTTGAGAGTCGGAAGGCGTGCGTAGAGTCGGGGCTCTCGGTAGTATACGTATACTACTGCTTTGTGACATATCGAGACTTTCATACAAAGAAGATACAGGGTTCGGTAAGCAGGAACAAAGAGTATCTGAAGTTAAGGATTGGAAACTCCAATTTGGACCACACAAGTTCATTTTTGTTAACTCTCGGATTTGGGACACTATTTACTATGCTATTGCTTTCAGACACAGACAGATCTTACGACGACGACGCGGCAGGACATGGCGACGACTGGGAAGGAAGCGATCTTTGCCTTAATTAAGGTACAGTCCCCCAGCATTTGCCTTGTGTGAATACGGGAACCTCTGTGGTGTTGTGGTTAACGTGATTAGCTGCCACCCGCGAAGGTCCGGGTTCAATTCCCGGCTCTGCCACGAAATTTGAAAAGTGGTACGAGGGCTGGAACGGGGTCCGCTCAGCCTCGGGAGGTCAAATGAGTAGAGATGGGTTCGATTCTCACCTCAGCCATCCTCTAAGTGTTTTTCCGTGGTTTTCCAATTTTCCTCCAGGCAAATACCGGGATGGTACTTAACTTAAGGCCACGACCGTTTCCTTCCCTCTTCCTTGCCTATCCATTCCATTCTTCCCATCCCTCCACAAAGCCCTTGTTCAGCATAGCAGAGGAAGCCACCTGGACGAGGTACTGGTCCTCTTCTCCGGTTGTATCCCCGACCCAAAGTCTTACGCTCCAGGACACTGCCCTTGAGGCAGTAGAGGGGGTTTCCCTTGCTGAGTCCGAGGGAGAAACCTACCCTGGAGGGTAAACAGATTAAGAAAGAAGAAAGAAAGTGAATATGGGAAACCACGGAATACCACTTTCAGGGCTACTGCTTTGTGACATATCGAGACTTTCATACAAAGAAGATACAGGGTTCGGTAAGCAGGAACAAAAAGTATCTGAAGTCAAGGATTGGAAACTCCACTTTGGACCACACAAGTTCATTTTTGTTAACTCTCTCTCAGTTGCTAGATATTTAGCGACTCACAAACACTGGTAAGTTGTCCGACTGTTTGGCTGAATGGCAAGCGTTGAGGCCTTCGGTTCAGAGGGTATCAGGTTCGATTACCGGCTAGGTGGGGGATTTTAATCGCGCCTGATTATCTTTCTGGTACGGGCACTGGGTGTTTGCGTTTTTAAAGCAATTTGCTTTACGTCGCACCGACACAGATTGGTCTTATGACGACGATGGGATAGGATATGTCTAGGAGTGGAATGGAAGTAACTGCGGTCTTAATTAAGATGCAGCACCTGCTTCGCCCGGTGTGAAAATGGAAAACCACGCAAAACCATCTTCAGGGCTGCCGACAGTGGGCTGCAAGCTCACAGCTACGCGCCCCTAACCGCACGACCAACTCGCCCGGTGTTTGTCCCAACACTTTCCTCTTCATATTCATACAATACAAGTCACTGCCAAATACTACAGAAACACGCAAGAGTGAATACTGGGTTGGCATCAGGAAGGGTATCCGGCCGTAAAACAGGGCCAAATCCACATGTTTGACACAGTTCGCACTCGCCACCCCACATATGTGGAAAAAATTGGTAGAAGAAGAAGAAACACTGACAAGTTTTAGGCGACGCTATGGTAGGAATGGGCTGGAAAGGGAAGGTAGCAACCGTGATTTTCTTTTGACATTGGCATTTGCCTAGTGTGAAATGAAAAAGAAACCCACTAATCCCCTGACTATGACCACCGATCGTGAACTTCAGTCACACCATGTTCTGAGTGCATGATTTCAGTTACACGAGCCATGCAGCGTAGTCAAGTTGTTCTGTTGGAAATTTCTGATCAACGACCCCACACAGTTTTACCTGTATTGGTAAGTGCATTTGCAATTGATTGAGAAATAAGAAACGAACACTTGGAGTTTAATAGGGGAAAGCACTTCGCTCTTAACTGGCAATGGGATTTAACTCACTTTGAGTCCACTTCGTTCCAGTTCCTAAAACTAGCCTTAAATTCGCGCCGGAGTTGGAAATCGACCCGGGCCAGCCAGACGGGAGGCTACTTTGCTAACCCCTAGACCAAGCCTTTTCAACTGGTGTGACACGAGAGAAAGAAAACAAAAGTGTAATATAGATGTGTGACCTCCGGAGAGGTCTGGTGCAGGTCTTTCCAGTTGAGGCCCTATAGGCGAACTGCACGTGTATGAGAATGGGGCCCTACCTAATTCTAATGACAAAGACAGCACAAACACCCAGCTCCCAAGCCAGAGGATTTAACAATTTAAAGTTAAAATCCCCGACTCAGCTGGGAATCGAACCCAGGACTCTTTGGACGCAAGGCTAGCACGCTAATCGGTTAGCCATGGAGCCGGACAACAAAAATATTAATAATGCAGATATCTTTTATGAAATAACACACACATTATAACAGAACAGTTAAAAATGCCAAAATTAGTACTTTTCGGGAGATATAATTAAGAAACATAATAAACTTGACTAGTGTGATTAGTTGTCATCCCCGGAGGCCCGGGTTCGATTCCCGGCTCTGCCACGAAATTTGAAAAATGATACGGGGGCTGGGATGGGGTCCACTCAGCCTCGGGAGGTCAACTGACTAGAGTGGGGTTCGATTTCGATTCCCACCCCAGCCATTCTCGTAGTGGTTTTCCGTGGTTTCCCCTTCACCTCCAGGCAAATGCCGGGATGGTACCTAACTTGTCTATCCCTTCCAATCTTCCAATCCTTCTCCACAAGGCCCTTACTCAGCCTAGCAGGTAAGGCCACCTGGGCGAGGTACTGGTCCTCAACCCCAGTTTTATCCACGACCCAAAGTCTCACGCTCCAGGACACTGCCCTTGGGACCGTGGAAGTGGGTTCCCTCGCTGAGTCTGAGTGAAAAACCAACCCTGGAGTGTTAGAGATTAGGAAAGAAAGAAAGAAAGAAAGAAAGAAAGAAAGAAAGAAAGAAAGAAGGAAATAAATAATAAACCTGACATGTATGAGCTCACAAAACACTGTAAAATTTACGTACATCCTCTAATATTAATTTCAGATACAGTACTTTGTCTTTAAGTATTTCCGAACGCTTCAATCAACTTCGTTCTACTGTGTGACAACCCTCTTTGCTACTACTGTTCTTCAGTCAGTTGAATTGAATGTCCAGAAAGAAAAGGAATTGGTCGATGTGAGGAATGCCTGTGGTTTGAAGATAGAGCACTAAAAATTAGACATGGCATCATTCTGTATTTCTGTTCAGAAAGTAGGATCCAGTTATTTCTATAGAGGTCGTGAAATTTCTTCCCTTTTCTAAGTATTATTTACGTAAAACAGGATTATCTACAGGGATTATAATGAAATGTAATAACTGGTCACAGCTGTTAACTCTGGAAGGGTTGGTTTATGAAATATTCGAGCACAAATAAATGAGACAAGTTGCTTTACGTCGCATCGACGCAGATAGGTCTTACGGCGATAGGAAAGGGCTAAGAGTGGGAAGGAAGTGGCCGTGGCCTTAATTAAGGTACAGTCCCAGCATTTGCCTGATGTGAAAATGGGAAACCACGGAAAACCATCTTCAGGGCTGCCGACAGGGGGGTTTGAACTGACTATCTCCCGCAGCTATCGAGCTCGGTAACGAGATAATTAAACGTAACTAACAATATGCTTATATTGCACATTAGCTGTACTTCCTATAGGATTTTGTTTTAATTATTCATCAATAAATATAATAGTGTCCGCCTACTTACTTAAAACTATTACAGTGTAAGGTAAGCATAAAAATGTATATATTATAATTTTTGTTTGCATACGTAAACTATGGCAAAAATACTACACCCTGAAGATGGCTTTCCGTGGTTTCCCATTTTCACACCAGGCAACCTTAATTAAGGCCACGGCCGCTTCCTTCCCACTCCCAGCCCTTCCCTGTCCGATCGTCGCCACAAGACCTATCTCTGTCGGCGTTACTGTGTGTAAACACTAAAAGTGTCTTAAATTTTTTCTTTCCATGTACCCGTTGTCGAGTAACGTAAGTCTACATTAAAACTTTTGTTCGGTTCGATTTCACTCATGGATATCCTTAATAGTCGTGTTGCTCTGAATTGATCTGTAGACGAGTAGAGTGGCGAGATGGATCTAATATTGAACAAATAGGCGTAAAGCACGATTTGGTACACGGGCAGGAGATGGGACTGAATGGCTGTGTACAGTACGTGTTTAAACCCATTCACACTTTGATAAACCTAGCGTATTACGAAAGCTGTGTTCTAGAGCTAAGCTTAAGTGGAGGATAGGTCGTTTGATAATGTCGACTGAAGCTGGTAGCTGTTGTGTAGGAAGACATAACTTAGACAAAAGGCTCTAAAGCACATTAGTGTCACATTAGAAGGTATCCAGCTACGTAACGCTCCTACCCTTGCCCCCTTTAGGATTTAATCACTCCTAAACATATAATCTCACTGATATCCCCCATTATTTACATGAGCTAGGAGTAAGAGCTCCGAGAGAGTTAACGGAGATATAATACCAACAGACAGCACCAGCATCAATGGCATTTCAACTATCAATCAACGAGTTGCTACCTAATCAACTGGTGTAATGGAATTGAGTGTATAGCAAATTAACATCCACGACTTTAGATGAATATTGATATACAGTCATGCTTTTTTTCATGAATATTGACGGTGAGTAGAAGTTCTAACTTAAGAATTCTAGATAATAATAATAATAATAATAATAATAATAATAATAATAATAATAATAATAATAATAATAATAATAAATGTCCGCCTCTGTGGTGTAGTGGTTAGTGTGATTGGCTGCCACCCCTGGAGGCACGGGTTTGATTCCCGGCTCTGCCACGAAATTTAAAAAGTTATACGAGGGCTGGAACGGGGTCCACTCAGCCTCGGGAGGTCAAATGAGGAAACGGAGATTTGATTCCAACCTCAGCCATTCTCAAAGTGGTTTTCCGTAGTTTTCCACTTCTACTCCGGGTAAATGCTGGGATAGTATCTAACTTAAGGCCACGGCCGCATCCTTCCCTCTTCCTTGTCTGACCCTTCCGATCTTCCCTTCCCCTCACAAGGCCCATGTTCAGTATAACAGGTGAGGTCGCCTGGGAGAGGTACTAGTCCTCCTTTCCAGTAATATCCCCGACCCAAAGTCTCACGCTCCAGGATACCATCATTGAGGTGGTAGAGGTGCGATTCATCGCTGAGTCCGAGGGAAAAACCAACCCTGGAGGGTAAACGGATCAAGGAAGAAATAAATAAATAAATAAATAAATAAATAAATAAATAAATAAATAAATAAATAAATAAATAAATAAATAAATAAATAAATAAATAAATAAATAAATAATAGCAGTTTTTTAATAAGTTGCTTTACGTTGCAACGAGTCAGATAGGTCTTATGGCGACAATAGGATAGGACAGGGCTAGGGGTGGGAAGGAAACGGCCGTGGCCTTAATTAAGGCACAGCTCCAGCATTTGCGTGGTGTGAAAATGGGAAAACACAGAAAAACGACAGTGGGGTTCGAACCTACTATCTCCCGAATACAAGCTCACAGCTGCGCGCCCCTAACCGCACGGCCAACTCGCTCGGTATAATAATAATAATAATAATAATAATAATAATAATAATAATAATAATAATAATAATCGTGTGGTCCTAGCTGCCAAGTTGCAGACCGTCTGAAGTGGTGACATCGAGGCGGCCTGCTCTCCAATTTCGACATTCCAATTGTGCTGCTATCTAGCAACGACAAGACCATAGGAACACAGAAAAAGGTGGATGACATTATTTCGTTTCAGGCTGTCTCTGTTTTAATTCTTCTATATAATTAAGAATACTTTTCTGGGGCGGACAGGTTGGCGCCTGCTAAGCATCAAGGAAGGATCTCTCCTCTACTACTTCAGATTAGTGCTGGGAACGAACGGAGCGGAGCGGACCCGGAGGTTCCCGCGAGTACACGCGCAAGTGAAATCGTGGCGGGGAACAATCGTTTCCTCCGAAAACTCCGTTCCACTCACCGTTTCCTTCACAGGTAGTAGAGTTGCTGCATTGCCATTTGGACGTTATGTGTATGCTGTATACTGTTTTAGAATGAAATTGTGATGATTGGGTGTAGGTGTAGGAACTATTTTCTTCATTAATGCCTGAATCCATGGCTAAATGTTTAGCGTGCTGGCCTTTGGTTACAGGAGTCCGGAGTTTGATTCCTGCCAGGGTCGGGAATTTTAACAAACATTGGTTGAAACTTAATATATTTTTCTATGTTCCTCAAACTGTAAAAATGTGTTACTTCTGTCTTATGTAATTAAATTATATTAATGGGAACTGCCTCTGAATTGATTAATGGCGTATGACATCACATTAGATATCTCCTACAACACGAGTCACTGTCGGCAGCCCTGAAAATGGTTTTCCGTGGTTTCCCATTTTCACACCAGGTAAATTCTGGGACTGTACCTTAATTAAGGCCACGGCAGCTTCCTTTCCAGTCACAGCCCTTCCGTGTCCCATCGTCGCCATAAGACCTATCTGTGTCGGCGCGACGTAAGGAAAAAAAAAAAACCCCACGAGTTCAGATCTCAGAACTTGTGTTGTAAAACCCATGTTTATAGACGATCTGGTTGTTGGTGTCGCTGGTAGAGTTATTGTTGTCATTATGGTTGGTCTTTTATGGATGATATAAAGGAAAGAGCACGAGGACTGTAGTGGGTGTCTCTTGAACTGAAGGTCCGTATGACTTCATCTTCGCCATAATTGGCCACTGACAGATATCGTATAGTTCAGCGCTCCATCCTTCCTTAGGACTGTACCTATGAGCCACCTGTGGTCACGAACGGCTTACCGCCACCGATATTTTTTACCTATTGTCTACTGTCAACAATGCATTGTCGCTGCGAATGGAATTGTTTACATATTCATTTCTTTGCAATGTTGTACCGATTTGAATATCAATATATGTACGTATATGTTGTTTTATACAAAATAGCAATAAAAACTGCAATTATGCATTTATATACACATAAGTCAAGAATTGCGTGTAGTCCGTGTATATGCATTTATATGCACTATAAAACTTAGCGATTCGATTTAACATGGTATGAATCACCTTTGTTCGTCTCTGTGGTGTAGTGGTTAGTGTGATTAGCTGCAACTTCTGGAGACCCGGGTTCGATTCCCGGCTCTGCTACGACATTTGAAAAGTGGTACGAGGGCTGGAATATGGGGTCCACTCACCCTCGAGAGGCTCACTGTTTAGAGGGGGCTCGATTCCCTCCTCAGTCATCCTCGAAGTGGTTTTCCGTGGTTTCCCACTTCTCCTCCAGGCAAATGCCGGGATGGTTCCTAACTTAAGGCCACGTCCGCTTCCTTGCCTATCCTTTCCAAACTTCCCATCCACCAACAAGGCCCCTTTTCAGCATAGTAGGTGAGGCCGCCTGATCCTTCGCTACAATTGTATCCCCCGACCCAAGTTCTCACGCTCCAGGACACTGCCCTTGAGGCGGTAGAGGTGGGATCCCTCGCTGAGTCCGAGGGAAAAACCAACCCTGGAGGGTAAATGATTAAGAAAAAGAAAGAAAAAAAGAAAGAAAGAAAAAATGAATCACCTTTACTTTTTACGAACATGTTATATCCTGAAACGAACAAAACGTGCAAATATGCCAAATTCCGCCCTCTAGTGATAATAGTTTGGGTGTTCCCAATACTATGCAGAACTTCTACGTAAGTATTGGACCTACTGGATCAATTTTTTTCCTTAAGGCCCTCTCCGAGAGTCGTTATTACAATGTTCTCAATTAATTGTCATTTACTCTAAGTTTGAAATTTCTAAATAGAACTGTGTGAGGTACCTTTGGCCACAGGTGACACGGCGATGAAGTTAGCCAGCGCTGCTCCTGTGCCGTGACCCATGATAGTAATGCGCTCCGGGTCGCCGCCGAACGCTGGCAGGTTCTCCCGCAGCCAATGTAGTCCAGCTACCAAGTCCATGAGCCCGAAGTTCCCCTGCGCACTTCCACGAGCTCCAGTCTTCAAGAACCCTGAAACAAAAAATACGAGCAACGTGCCATGACTGCATGACCCTCAAACAGCGACATTCAATATATACGGAATAATAATACAGTAGAACTCCGTTTATCCAAAATAAAGGGGGCGTAGCCACTTCGGTTGACGTGTTTTATCGGATGACACATGGTAAATATTTTCGGGACTTAAATATCGAAATAAAAAAATGCATAAACTTTGTTAAGCAAAGGTGCATAATGAATACTAACATTAAAATATTTACATAATGTCACCAGCCCTGAAGATGGTTTTCCGTGGTTTCCCATTTTCACACCAGGCAAATGCCGGGGTTGTACCTTAATTAAGGCCACGGCCGCTTCCTTCCAATTCCTGGGCCTTTCCTATTCCATCGTCGCCGTAAGACATATGTGTGTCGGTGCGACATAAAAAAAAAAAAAAAGCAAAAACATAATGTCACTCATTATATAAAATCAGTGATTTTCTACTGAATTTTCTTGGTGCAGCGCTGTCGTGCGGCTACATCGCGCCACCGTTTAATCAACAATACATCAGCTGGTGTAGATTCATCGCTTTGTTCAACAAAGCGCAAAGCAATCTGAAATAATAAAACCATTTTTTGATACTACTGAACTGAATACTGCATACAGTAATTTTATTACAGTACTGTAATTAAAGCATGTGGTACTGTATTTTAATAAAAATTCGAAATCACTCTTACCTCCAATGCACTAATTCCATTATCTAATGTAACTCGATTCTCAGAACTGTTAGTGTCAAGGTCGGAGTCGTCTGCATAATCATGACGAATAATACACTAATACCAATGATAATGAATAATAATAACAACAACACAATAATAATAATAATAATAATAATAATAATAATAATAATAATAATAATAATAATAATAATTCCTGTTTGTTCAAGAAAAAATGTATCATGGAACGAATTAGGGGGTAAGAAACTGTTTTGTTTTATGCTACACGTGTATTCTGGCGTAAGTCATAATATAAAAGTAGGGTTTGCCTAGTAGCTCTCAGCACATATAGCAAGAGAATCAGTCATCTCTACGGCTAAGAACGAGAGGGTAAAAACAAAATATTAAAAACAATTTTGCAGAGCATTTCGGTTAAGCCGGGTTTCGCTTTAGCGAAGTTCGGTTAAGCGTGGTTCTACTGTAATAATAATAATAATAATAATAATAATAATAATAATAATAATAATAATAATAATAATAATAATAATAATAATAATATATAAAGATTACTAAAACATATTTCTTTCCAGTCCATCCGGCCGTTATACTGGGCCGATTTCCTTCATTCATTTGTTATTCTCTTCGGAATTACCTGCCAGTGAATCATCTAGAATTTCAGTCAACATTAAGTAATCCTAAAATCAAATCACTAAATGATCACTCCAGTAACTGCAGGCAATACATTCTGTACTTAGCAGGTTGCTAAGCGATTAACACTTTCTTTATTCTGATATACCGGTATATGATTTTCATCCTTAGTAATATACAGCCATGTTTGATTACTGCTTGTCAAGCCAGAGAGTATACACTTCCTTTGATCATGGAAGCATTCTCTGCTAGATACTCTTTGATTTTCTGACCTTTTCCAGCTTCTAAATAGACTCAACAGATGGCATAACGTTCCTAATAACTTACATGCTTCTAAGAGAAGTGACGTACCCACAGACAGGAAGGTATCAAATATGTAGTATTATGACCATTACTAAAGTCCAGAGACAACCTCTTGAAAAAGTGGGTGTCTACTTACCCCAACCAGTATTCAGTCATGGCCAATCGTATGTTGCACTATCTCGGGCAAGATCGTTTGAAAATTTAAGATCCGGATACGCCCGAATGGTCGAATCACAGTGAATATTGTATGAAAAGAAGTGTTATGAACTATATTATGAATGGATCAATTATTATGTAGCCGACCCCGCTGTGTAGGGGTAGCGTGCCTGGTTCTTACGCGGAAGGCGAGGGTTCGACTCCCGGACAGGTGAGAGATTTTTACCTGCATCTGAGGGCTGGTTCGAGGTCCACTCAGCCTACGTGGTTACAATTGAGGAGCTATCTGACGGCGAGATGGCGGCCCCGGTCTAGAAAGCCAAGAATAACGGCCGAGAGGATCCGTCACGCTGACCACACGACATTTCGTAATCTGCAGGCTTTCGGGCTGTGCAGCGGTCGCATGGTAGACCATAGCCCTTCGGGGCTGTTGCGCCATGGGGTTTGGTCTGGTATTAAATGTTCATAAAACTATTTGAAAAGGGCAGGCAAAACAATATAACTATGACAGGAATATCAAGACGTATTATCTGACCTATTTATAACGAATGCTGCGGAGGAGTACGGCTCCGCTAATAATAATAATAATAATAATAATAATAATAATAATAATAATAATAATAATAATAATAATAATAATAATAATAGGTTTCTTGTTATTATCTAGGTCATCAGCCGCAATAATAATATGCCTGATCTTATTGATCTTATATCCCACTAACTATCCGGCTCCATGGCCAGATGGTTAGCGTGCTGGCCTTTGGTCACAGGGTCCCGGGTTCGATTTCCGGCAGGGTCGGGAATTTTAACCATCATTGGCTAATTTTCCTGGCACGGGGGCTGGGTGTGTGTGTTGTCTTCATCATCATTTCATCCTCATCATGACTCGCAGGTCGCCTACGGGAGTCAACTCAAAAGACCTGCACCTGGAGAGCCGAATCCGTCCTGGGATCCTCCGGCACTACAAGCCATACGCCATTTCATTTTTTTAATCCCACTAACTATTTTAATGATTTTCGGAGACACCGAGGTACCGACATTTTGTTTTGAACGAGTTCTTTTACTTAGCGGTAAATCCATCGACTCGAGGATGGTGTATTTGAGCCTGGATCGAAACCACCAACTTGGACTTACAAACCGTCTGTTGGGGCTAGTAAAGATCCTCCCACACTCTCGTCGTGCTTAGAATGTCGAGATACAGTATGTGCTCTTACAAATTTGAGCTACAAGTGTGCATTTTTTTTTTTTTTGGGAGATATATGACAATAAATGAGGAGGAAAGTTACGAGTGTTTGTGAGTTGTGTTTGTAGGAGAAACAAAAATTCTTCAGCTAGGATTAGTCTGGAACCAACAAACTGCATCCTCTCACATTGTTGAAACAAAAATGTGTGGTTTTATGGGTTTCTTGCAGTTAATCCAGCTAGCACCCATCCATACTGATGAGCGCTCAAAGCACGGAGAAGGACAGGGCTATAAAAGGAAAGAAGCGACCGGTCCTTAATTAAGGTACAGCCCCAGCATTTGTCTGGGGTGAAAATGATAAACACAGAAAAACATTTTCAGGGCTGCTGATCGTGGAGTTCGAACGCACTATATTCCGAATGCGAGTTCACAGCTCTGTGACCCAAACTACGTAGATAACTCGTTTGCAAATAATTATGTTCAAGTCGGAATTAGTAGCTCAGACGGTGGAGCGCTGATTTTCAGGCAGCAAATCTTCTCTTGACGGAAAAAAAGAAATTGTACAATTTCCATACCATCGTATTCGGCTTTAAAAACCATGCCTGTGCGCACATTTTTACAATAGGACCATTCGTAATAAAAGATAAAATACGATAATAAAGGAGAAAGGAACACCGCGGGAGTTGGCGGTGAGCTTGAATTCGGGAGATAGTGGATTCAATCTCCACTGTTAGAAGCCCTGAATATAGTTTCCCGTGGTTTTCCATTTTCATACCAGAGTAATGCTGGGGATGTCTGCACCTTAGTTAAGGCCACGGCTGCTTCCTTCCCACTCCTAGCCCCTTTGATCTCCCATCGTCACCATAAGACCTGTCTGTGTCGGTGCGACGTAAATCAAATTGTAAAAAAGAAAAAAAGAAAAGAAAGAGCACTAGGTAGACAAACAGCGCGCAGATTAATACAGCGTTATGCTGTTGTAGATGTAGCTCTTTGTTCAACTGTGTGCTTTCTATCATAATCTTGGACATTATGAATATATTAAATATTGCAAAAGCGTTTGTTATCAGATTGCAAGTGAAAGGCTATGAAACTTCTTGTGTTTCAGAGACAGAAAGGGAAATTGCTGATGAAGTGTATGATTTGTTAAAACACTACGTTTCATAAACCGTGGAAAGAAAAGTAACTTTAAATTTTGACTTGACTGAACGAAAGCAAGATGGAGATGAAAATGAAGAAGGTGAAATAAATGAAGAGTCAACGAAGAAATCTTCTTCCGTAGGTGAGTCGAGCAGTTCACAGCATTCATAGTAATTTATTTTCCTTAATAAAACCACGCAGAGAAATTTCTACAACAGAAAAAGTGAAAGTCGTGAATTATTGGCTGATTCCAGGAACGCCCAAACATCACAGGCCCTAAAATATGTCCTTAAGCTCGTCAAGTTCGATGACGGTCTTGTGATTAAACTGAACAACGATATCTTAATTATGATTATGATTTAAGACTTTTCTTGACATGTGTTTAAACGTTCTATAGATTTTCTTTTTCTTATAATTTGCTTTCCGTAGCACCGACACAGATAGGTCTTACGGCGACGATGGGAAATCAAAAGGGCTAGGAGTGGAAAGGAAGCAGCCGTGGCCTTAATGTACAGCCGCAGCATTAGCCTGGTGTGCAAATGGGAAACCACGGAAAACCATCTTCAGGGCTGGCGACAGTGGGGGTTCGAATCCACTTCTCCCGGATGCAAGCTTACAGCTGCGCGCCTCTAACCGCGCGGCCAACTCGCCATGTTTTTTGCAGACAATGAATGTATGCATATGTACTCAACCAAAGCCCATGGTACAACAACCCTGAAGTGCGTTGGCCTACTAAGCGACCGCTGTTCAGCGCGAAGACATGAAGATTAATAGATGAAGCGTGGTCAGAGCGATGCATCCTCTCGGACTTTGGATTTGTGGACCGGAGCTGCTACCTCACCGTCAGGTACCGTAGATCTTATTTGTTCTTATAAAGGCTAAGTGAAATTGGAAAATCCATGGCCTGGCCGGGAATCGAAGTCGGTGGCTCTGGGTAAGAGGCAGACTCGTTATCCCATAACCACGGGGTCGGCTTTATTTATGTTTTACTAGAACAAATATAAAGCCATCACTTTGGAAAGGACTAGCTTCATGTTTTCAATTGCATCCTTTTCTGCTGAGTTCTCTTCTCACATCTTTGTCGCATACGTGAGGATTTCAACTAATTGGTGTGAAGCATAGTGAGTAAACACTTGTTCATTTACTAGCACCGTTTGAGCTTTATAGAGAGAAGAAGATGAAAGGAAGGTACGGTGACGTTCTAAGTGGAAATCAGTTAAATAACGGACTCAGAAACGATGAGACGTCAGCACAGAGGGCAGTGTGGGGTGTTAGAGTGAAGCAGGTCGATCTGAAGTCACTGAATCGTTGACTGCTGTTTTCAGGTGTTCGTTTCAATAAATAAGAAGGAAAAAAAAAGCTCATCTCCGTGCAGGAAGTGACGGCTCATGCGGAGTGGAAGGTAAAAGCTTCCACTATCCGTAATATCGGCACTGTATGGGATAGAGTGGTTAGGTATAAATCTAGTACTCATTTCTGATGTTGTCTAAGTGAATCTCATCGCTATGTACCTTTCCAGAAGTGAAAATCTCGTTTCTATTTTCTAAAATTTCCTGACGAGGAATGGAACCCGCGTCCTTCCGGTGATCAGAGAACGTCTTTACAGCCTCGGCTAGGCAACCCCTCATTTCAAGTAAGTGCTAAGATTGCCCTTTAGTAACGCATTGAAAGGTACAACTTGATGGTATGTCAAATAATTGCATTTGACGAGCTGATGACCTCTAATAGTAGTGATGGTGAGAGGGGGAGGGATGATAGTCAAGCGGAATAGTCACTGGCTTCTCAGCCTGGCTGAGTGGCTCTGACCTTAGAATACTGGCTTCCTGAGTAGTCATAGGATATCCGATTCATTTTATTGAATCGATTCACTTGATTTCGTTCAGGTTACTGAATCGATGCAGTGATGCGATTCACGGCACATGAGAGTCACTGTTCCTATTACATCTGTGTGTAGTCCAAATGCTTTGTAAACGTCCTGCGCGGGAATCGGCCGCGCATGTGTGGAGGGGCAATCGAAGAGGGGTGACTCGTCTCCCACTCCTCTCGCTGCCCAGTCTTCGTCTACACATTGTGTCAACAAGCCATTTACGAGACAGCGAATCGGTAAGAGAGAAAGAGAGCGCTAACCAGACCTTCCAACCCACCTACATGACCACGGCCCGCCGGTCATTCAGAAGGACGTTTACTAAGTACTTGGACTATAGTATGTACTGCCTAACAGCAGCAACAGTATTGGATGCATTCAAATTCAAGTTTCTCCTGCAGCCACCTCTTCGCATCAACTTTTGATGTTACAGAGCCTTTCTCCCACAGTGAAAACTCCATTAAAAATATATAGAATTAGACGAAAAAATATCTGAACACACAATCATCAGTGATCTACATTTAGCGTCATCGCCCAGGTGGCAGATTCCCTATCAGTTGTTTGCCTAGTCCTTGATTTCAAAGAACTGTATTCAGGGTTTTCTGATTCAACATCTTTATAGGAAAGTTATTGCATCAGTCGGCTTACTTACTCACCGTCCTCGTACACCGGTGATCTCGTGATTCGATGATTGAAGTCTTGTGAAATGATGCGACATACGAATTGAGAGAATACTGAGTGCTTCTTCCCAATATGGACAGATCATTTTGAGTGTCACGAGCATGACTCATAAGCATAGGGTAGGCTAGAGAGCTTAGTTGAATTAACTGTCGAATGTCAACTAAGTTATGATACTAAGATTCATCAAACTAATAAATAGAATAACCTAATAGCCTACCTACTTATTAGTTCCTTCGGAATTAAGTTTTGGATACCATTTTAACACTACCAATGAATCCAAATATTATTTTAAACCTCCCTGTAAGAAGAGGACGGTAGATAGAGTGGGTATTAATTTCAAATTAGCTGAGAGCGAGAGTCCGTTATGGCATACGATTGTGTCCGTGAGCCATGACTCTGGTATAACGATGAGTGCGCTACTCAGCACTGTCTGCTGCGAGTCATCTCGCCGTTGCTGCGATTCGATTCACTGCTTCGAATCATTCACTCAGTAGCCAAAACTACTCCTCAGCCCGAATACTGAAGGTGTTCAAATACGACATCCTCATGGAAGCCCTTTACCTTGCACTTCTCTAAGGGCCTTCATGGACTGTACGGAGCTATTATTATTATTATTATTATTATTATTATTATTATTATTATTATTAATAATATTATTATTATTATTATTCATCGGTAGGGCCACTATGGACCGCGGGAACTCAACCGTTTGTCTTCTTGCGAGCCCAACAGGTTTTCATTCTTTCGGAGTGTGCTTTCTTCCATGCATCAGAATGGACATGCTTCAGTCGAGTTGGGACTTCTTCTTGGTGAACCTGTATAAGATTGTGTATAAGTGGTTCTCGGAGTTGAATGTCTGTTTCTGAGATTCCATACTTTAAAAATATCTTTATCGATCTCTACCAACCAAGGAGGAATCGTTTTGAGACTTCTAAAGTAGGATAACAAACGTTTACAGATCCTTTCAGCTGGCAATCTGAAGAGGGGTGCATAACATTTTATCCTTCTTTTCCAGATACTGCTACTACTACTACTACTACTACTGGTTCGTGGTATAGGTTACTGTAGTCACGTCCTATTTCGTGAAAAATGGGCACGGCTGAGTGGCCTAGTAAGTGGTCCTGAGAGTCGGGATACCAGTTAATACGGAATGGGAGTGGGCATCTCGGACATATTCTGAGTCATGACCATCCTTGTGCTCAGGCGGCTAGGACTATACAATTCACCGGTGCTTCATAACTCGTTAGAGGAGAGATCCTCACTTGGACTATGTGCAAGTAGGGTAGCATCCTGCTTCATGAATTTACCGAGCTCAGAACATTTTTAAGCAAGCCTCGGACCTATGGGAGTAACGGAGTCCCACTCCCATTTGACAGGCGAGGGACTCCTTGGAAACAACTTGGCGAACGAAATGGAATTCGATGGGGAGCTATCAATATTAATGGGTCTTATGGAAGAAAGAAAATAGAACTGGCTGAGTCAGCAAAGTGGTGTTAGAAAGGGGGGGGGGCAGAGTCTGCGGTAGGGCTGTTTATCAGGAATACCATTGCACGCAACATAGTTTCTGTTAGGCTCGTAAATGAGCGAATGATGATGTGGGTAGATTTGGCAGTTGGAGGGATTAGGACGAAAATTGTCTCAGTCTATTCACCATGTGAGGGAGCAGATAAGGATGAAGTTGACAAGTTTTATGAAGCATTGAGTGACATCGTAGTCAGGGTCAAAATCAAGGATAGGATAGTGCTAATGGGCGATTTTAATGCGAGAGCTGGAAACAGAACTGATGATGATGATGATGATGCTTGTTGTTTATAGGGGCCTAACATCGAGGTCATCGGCCCTCGAAAACAGAACTGAAGGATACGAAAGGGTGATTGGTAAATGTGGGGGAGATATGGAAGGTAATGGGAATGAGAAGCGTTTGCTGGACTTCTGTGCTAGTATGGGTTTAGCAGTTACGAATACATTCTTCAAGCATAAGGCTATTCACCGCTACACATGAGAGGGTAGGGGTACCAGATCCATAATAGAATATATCTTGATCGACTTCGAATTCAGGACATCTGTTAGCAATGTAGGTGTTTTCTGGGCACTTTTTGATGATACAGACCACTATCTGATCTGTAGTGAACTAAGCATCTCTAGGCCTAGGATAAAGAAAGTGAAATCTGTCTGCAAACGAATAAGGGTAGAAAATCTCCAGGACGAGGAAATTAGACAGAAGTACATGGATATGATTAGTGAGAAGTTCCGAACAGTGGACAGTAAGCAGGTTCAGGATTCAGAAAGAGATTGGGTGGCATACGGGGATGCTGTAATAGAAACAGCAAGGGAATGCCTAGGGACAACTGTGTGTAAATATGGGAAAAAGCGAACATCTTGGTGGAATGATGAGTGAGAGCAGCTTGTAAACGTAAAAAGAAGGTTTATCAGAAATGGCTTCAAACAAGGGCTGATGCAGACGGGGAATTGTTCGTTGATGAAAGAGACAGAACGAAACAAATAGTTGTTGAATCCAAAAAAGAAGTCGAGAGAAGAGTTTGGTAATAACATGGGAAGGTTAGGTCAAGCAGCAGGTAAACCTTTTTGGACAGTAATAATCTTAGGAAGGGAGGGGAAAAAGGAAATGAACAGTGTTTTGGGTAATTCAGGTGAACTCGTAATAGATTCGAGGCAATCACTGGACAGGTGGAGGAAATATTTTGAAAATCTTCTCAACGTAAAAGGAAATATTCCTGGTGGTGTCGCGAACAATCGGGCTCATGGCGAGGAGGAAAATGATGTTGGTAGAATCACGCTTGAAGAAGTGGAAAATATGGCAAATAATCACCATTGTAATAAAGCAGCAGGAATGATTGAAATTAGACCTGAAATGGGAAGATATGGGTAAAATGGCTTCATAGAATAAGAAAATTAGCATGGAGTGTTGGTAAGGTACCTTCAGATTAGACAAAAGCAGTAATTGCACCTATCTATAAGCAAGGGAACAGGAAGGTTGAAACAACTATCGAGATATCTTACTGATTAGTATATCAGGCAAAGTATTCACTGGCATATTGAAGGGAGGGTGTGATCAGTGGTTGAGAGGAAGTTGAATGAAGACCAGTGTGATTTCAGACCACAGAGGGACTGTCAGGTTCAGATTTTGAGTATGCGCCAGGTAATTGAAAAAATGCTACGAGAGGAATAGACAGTTCTGTTTATGTTTCGTAGTTCTAGAGAAAGCATATGACAGAGTACAGAGGGGAAAGATGTTCGCCATACTAGGGGACTATGGGATTAAGGGTAGATTATTACAAGCTATCAAAGGAATTTATGTTGACAATTGGGCTGTAGTGAGAATTGGTGGTAGAATGAGTTCTTGTTTCAGGGTACTCAAAGGGGTTAGACAAGGCTGTAATCATTCACCTTTGTTGTTCGTAGTTTACATGGGTAATCTGCTGAAAGGTAAAAAGTGGCAGGGAGGGACTCGGTTACGTGGAAATGTAGTAAGCAATCTGGCCTATGCTGATGACTTGGTCTTAATGGCAGATTGTGCCGAAAGCCTGCAGTCTAATATCTTGGAACTTGAAAATACGTGCAATGAGTATGGTATGAAAATGAGCCTTTCGAAGACTAAATTGATGTCAGTAGGTAAGAAATTCAACAGAATTGGATGTCAGATTGGTGATGCAAAGTTGGAACAGGTAGATTATTTTAAGGATTTAGATTGTGTGTTCTCCCAGGATGGTAATATAGTGAGATTGAATCACGGTGTAATAAAGCTAATACAGTGAGCTCGCAGTTGCGATCAACAGTATTCTGTAAGAAGGAAGTCAGCTCCCGGACGAAACTATCTTTACATCGGTCTGTTCAGACCAACTTTGATTTACGGGAGCGAAAGGTTATCTTATTTATAAGTTAGAAGTAACAGACATGAAAGTAGCGAGAATGATTGCTGGTACAAACAGGTGGGAACAATGGCGGGAGGGTAGCCGGAATGAGGAGATAAATGCTAAGTTAGGAATGAACACGATGGATGAAGCTGTACGCATAACCCGGCTTCGGTGGTGGAGTCATGTGATGCGAATGGAAGAGGATAGTTTACCTAGGAGAATAATGGACTCTGCTATGCAGGGTCAGAGAAGTATAGGATTACCAAGACGACTATGGTTAGACTCAGTTTCTAACGATTTAAACATAAGAGGTATAGAACTAACTGAGTCCACAGCACTAGTTGCAAATAGAGAATTGTGGCGACGTTTAGTAAATTCACAGAGGCTTGCAGACTGAACGCAGAAAGGTATAACGGTCTATAATGGTGATGTATGTTATTACTATTATTGCCTCTCACCAAGGTAGCCCCGGTTCGAATCCCATTCAACGGATGCGCTATTTTGAAACGTAAATTCACAAGCCTGTGGTTTGGATTCCACGTAAAACTGTAGGTTCCAGGATATGATCACAAAATCAACATTCACGTAAAATTACAAGATTGGCGTTTGCTGGTAACTTAAGAGTGCGAACTGCGTAGCACATGTGGATTTGGCTCTGTTTTAGGGACGGATGCCCTTCCTGACGCCAAGCCTCTCTGGAGGGTTTCTGTGTTTCTGTGGTGGTTAGTAATGTTGCATGTTGTATGAATATGAATAGTAGAGTGTTGTACATACACAAACACCCAGTCCCCGAGCCAGAATAATTAATCAGAAGCGATTAGAATCCCCGACCTTGCCTGGAATAGAACCCGGGACCCTCTGAACCGAAGGGCAGTACGCTGACCATTTAGCCAACGAGTTGGACAACTTATTCGTCTCTTCTCTCACAAATGAATTATCGAAAACACGAGAGCAATTTCTTCTTCAACATCTTCGTGCTGTGTTGATACATAATCTTAATGTTCGTAATATCCAGGTAAAGAAGTAGGGAAACTACCTTCCCGCATTTGATCGAGCAGTGGGACGAGTCCGAGAATATGTGAACTGAAATATCTGAAATGGCAGGAATGATTTTATAGTAGGCCTAAATCATCTTTTAACATCTTAATATTGGAACATTTATTATGAGTTCGTTTTGAATGACACATTGTTCACTATTCTGACCAGGTGCAAACCTCTCCGTAAAATGCAACTAAAAAGAGAGATTACTGGCCATCCAATGATGCAGAGTGACACCACGTGACTGAAAACAAAGAGAGGTCACATCCTATGACAGGTGTCCAAACATAATTATTTCCGTCATTCAGTGACAGGACAGGCTGACACTGACAGGCTACGAATCATTTTTGTTCTTTCTATAGCCCACATTTCACTCAGACACGTACTTACTGGGTAGTAAGCAATTCTAACTTTGTACAGGCCATGAAGGCTCTTGAATAAGTGGAAGGTAAAGCCTTCCACTCTTCGCAACCCCGGTACTAATTCGGAAAGAATGATTAGCTCTACGCCCGGCTGTCTTTGCCCGCATGAATGAACGTGGTACTCATTTTTAGTGTAGGCTGAGTGAAAATCAGTGCTCAGGATGCAAAAGTGAAAATTTCCTTTCTAAATTTATCGACTACCTGGCGGGGAATTAAACCAATTTCCCTCTCTGAGAAGCGACCACGTCTTTTCCACCTCGGCTGGCCGCCGCTACTTGCTAGGTATCGGTAAGCGTATTACTGAGGTAAACCAACATAACCTCAATTTTTTATCTTGCATTTTCAGTAATTTATAATTTGCTTTACGTCGCACCGACACAGATTGGTCTTGTGCCGACGATGGGATAGGAAAAGGATAGGAGTGGGAAGGAAGCGGCCGTGGCCTCTACTGGGGTACAGCCCCAGAATTCGCCTGGTGTGAAAATGGGGAATGACAGAAAGCGATCTTCAGGGCTGCAGACAGTGGGGTTTGAACCCACTATCTCCCGAGTGCAAGCTCCCAGCTGCGTGCCCCTAACCGCACGGCCAACTCACTCGGTCATTTTTTGGGAATTACGTTGAGTGTTGTTTTAAAGGGGCCAAAGCAATATAATTGTCGGTCACTTTAAACAACAGACATGGGATGAAGAGGATGGACTCTTCCAGGTATGAGAGTATCAGGCAAAGATTGTGAAAAGGCGTGAAATATACTTTTTAAATATTTGTTTTACGTCGCGCGGGTTCAGACATGTTTTATGACGACAATTGGATAGGATAGGCAGCGACCGAGGTCTTAATTAAGGTACAGCCCAAGCAATTTCAAACCATTTTCAGGGCTGCCGAAAGTGGATTTTGAACCCAGTACCTTCCGAATGCAAGCTGGCAGCTTCAGGCCTCAAACCACACTGCTAACTCACTCGGTATCGCAAAGACGTGATCACGTGATCGAAAGGGTACAAGAGTTGATCAAGAAAATGTGAAAGTGAGCAGGCTGATACAGTTAAGTGGACTCTGGCATGGGCTCCGCGGTTACCAACCAGCTTTCCCCGTGTTGAGAGACACCTTTAGTCGTTTATTACGACTGCAGGAAATACCGTCGATATATTAGTCACCCCCACCCACAGTGGATAACTCTGCAAGCAGGACGCCATCGGATAAAAGTTCATCGGCAACGAAGTGGTAAAGCTGACTGGATGGCAAACACGGCTGCCCTTCTAAGGTGAAGGTCAAACATTTGTTTTGGATCTTCGTCGCCTCGTTTGCGAGAATCAGCTGGATTTTAGAACTTCCTATTCTTCGTGTGGCGGGTGGTCCAAGATCAAGGGGTCTTTTGGCTACTACGTGGTTTTCGTTCTTTTCATAGTATGAAATAATTTGTTATATGAGCAGGGTATGTCTGAATGAGGAGTTGAAACACAATGGTTGGTATCCCTAGTGGGGTTCAGTTAACTTCTTGCATTTACTTACCACCCCGTTCAAGTCAGTACATGGATTTCATTGTTCACACTGTAATGGGATGTTCAATCGCGTACAAAGCGTGAACTTAATTTTTTGCCACATGTAGCTTTGTTTATATTCTGTGAGTGTTCTAAATGAAGTAGGGAGTCAGAAAGCTTTTTTGGTATGTGCACTTAAGAGTGGTAAAATCCATAGTAAGTTATAGAAGATTTTCTGTTTATGTTGTTTCGAGGTGATTGTACAGTGTGTCCCGCTCCCAGCGGGGCCGGCAGTCGACATGCACACGCACGCTCCGAGCAGTGTATTCATAGCCTCATGCTGACTCACTGCATAGCCACGATCACTCGAGTCCGCGTGTCGTATGGAAAGCCGTGAAGCCGTGAAGATACGTTTGTTGCAAGAGCACGTGTGGCTGAATTACAGCAGAATTAATTAGATTAATTACATTAATACATCGTTGAAATGCCAGTGAAATTCACGCTTGGACAAAGAGATTTTATATATAACACACATGTAACAACCAAGTCATGTGCCGGGCTGAGTGGCTCAGACGGTTAAGGCGCTGGCCTTCTGACCCCAACTTGGCAGGTTCGATCCTGGCTGAGTCCGGTGGTATTTGAAGGTGCTCAAATACGTCAGCCTCGTGTCGGTAGATTTATTGGCACGTAAAAGAACTCCTGCGGGACTAAATTCTGGCACCTCGGCGTCTCCGAAAACCGTAAAAGAGTAGTTAGTGGGACGTAAAACAAATAACATTATTATTATTACCAAGTCATGAAGAGAGGTGTGTAGGCGATTTCAGGAGATATTTCCCGGGGTTCCAGTTCCAGGTAGAGAAACAGTTAAAAACAATATAACAACAGTAATTAGAACAGTTACGCATCAGGAACTTATGCGTGTGAACAGCAATTTCATTAGAAGATGCCGGGAATGTTTGAATGCTGAAGGACGCCACTTTCAATAACACCTGTAAAAAAGGTTAGTACTAATAATAAAGGCTACTGGGTGCATACATAAGCAATAAGATCGGTAATAGAATACGCGGGAAATTATGAATATGCCACTCGGAGCGTGCATGTTGTCTCCCGGCCGCGCTGGGAGTGAGAAACACTGAACTTCTCGTACAGGCAAGGGTTGTTCAGCTTCATCTGACACACATAATTCATCGTCCCGGGATAGGTATATGGTAAGTAAGAGGCACTTTTTTCAGAATGGCTGCTCTGGTAAGTACTGTATAAACCATGAACCTCGAGCTGCAGACTGGATCCTTTCTGATGAGTTGATAGTTTTCTCGGACCAGTAAATACAGATGCATCTCTGTTGAGATTTTTACATATACCATGAAATGTTTTACACTCAGAGGAGAACTTAGGGATATTATAGAACTTTTAGTTTTAACAGCCACTGTCATTTTCTCAATTCGTAGCACGGGACTACCATATCTATGAATTAAACTTTGACCAGATAATTGAACTTAGAGGGAAAAACAATAACTAGAACTTAATTAAAAATAATGGTATTTCTCAAACTGTTGAGGTTCCCGTAAATTACGTATAAGATAATTTATGCTCTATGCGACAATTCTCAGGATAAATAAATAAATAAATAAATAAATAAATAAATAAATAAATAAATAAATAAATAAATAAATAAATAAATAAATAAATAAATAAATAAATAATCCGACCCCGCGGTGTAGGGGGCAACGCGTCCGCCTGTCACCCGGCGGCCCCGGGTTCGATTCCCGGCCGGGTCAAGAGTTTTTAATTGTGAATGATTAATATCCCTAGCCTGGGGACTGGGTATTTGTGTCGTCCTTAACGTTCCTTTCCTCATACTCAACACTCTACACTTCTGCAATTCCACTTACACGCAGGTTCATCTCAAATGGTGAAAATAATGGCAAAAGGTCTGTATAGGTCGACGCCACGAACAAATATCTAAAAAAATAAATAAAAATAAAGAAACAAATCATGAATATATGGATGATTTTGTTATAAGTATATATATATAGACTACTGAAATTCGTTATTTTCAGAAGTGCCGCCTTTCTTATAACTGAAGTTTCCAATATTTAGGACAAGGATTCCACCAATGCAACACAGAAAGGATATACTGTAGTACAGTGACTTTAAAGTATCACTCAAAATACTTCATGTTATGGCATTTTAACCCATCCAGAAGAAACTAAAGGAACTGCAAGAGAATGAAGGAAACAAAATACGGTCATTCATTTAAGAATATAATATTAGCAGGAAGCTTGCGTATTTGATGGCATTTCAAAAAATTAAAAATCTGGCACTCGATTTGTTTTAGAGATAAGGCGTACAAAAACAGGTAACACATGATTATCACCGTACGGCTTTGCTTATGGAACGAATTAATTCTATTTAATAATTTTTTTGAGAAATATATAGTGGTGGTGGTGATTATTGTTTTAAGAGGAAGTGCAACTGGACAACCATCCTCTATTAACACTCATCAGAGGAAAAACAGTGGAAGGGGTCCGACACTTCTAAAAATGAAGGTATTGGACAAAGAAAGACAAGGGACATGAAGGCCATGAATATGACATACTCCCTAGACCTCAGTAACCTAACACCTTCGGGTCGGTAAAGAACAAAAATTGACCAAGAGAGGTCAGACAGGATAGATAAAAGTGAGAAGTCTGGCACAATTAAGTGGAAGGTTAGGGCTCATTTAAGGGTCCCATGGTTGCCAACCCACACTCCCAAGTTTAGAGCTTCGTATAGGCAACCTGCGCGTCTGTGAGGATGTCGTCCTACCTAGGATCATGAAAGCTCTATACTCTCTCCCCAGCTGATGGCTATCCGTGGCTGGGTAAGAAGAGGGTTTATTCACTAATTTACACACGAACACGATTCAATCATGAAATCATTCATTCGGTTAAATTCATTCATTCACTCATTCATTAAATTCAATTCATCCATTCATTCATATAACTCTTTCCCAAGTTGGTGGTTATCTGTGACTGGGAGAGAGAACTTTTATTTTGATACAGTTCTTTCGTTTATCCATTCATTCATGAATGCTCTCTCTCAAGTTGGTGGCTATCCGTGACTGGTTGAGAAGAGTGTGTATTCATTCACTCATGTACGAACACAATTCAATCATGAAATCATTCATTCGATTCAATTCATTCACTCATTTATTAAAGTTATTTCATCCATTAATTTACGTGGCTCTCTACCAAGTTGGTGTTTTTCTCTGACTGCAAGAGATAACTTTTTTAAAAATACAGTTCTTTCGTTCATCCATTCAAACATGAATACTCTCTCTCCAGTTGGTGGCTATCCGTAACTGGGTGAGAAGAGGGTTTATTCATTCACTCATGTACGAACACAATTCAATCATGAAATCATTCACTCACAAATTAATATAGTTGTTTATGCATTCCTTCATTCATTAAATTCATTCACAATGTAAGTTGTAATTGTAATAATAATAATAATAATAATAATAATAATAATAATAATAATAATAATAATAATAATAATAATAATATTTGCTTTACGTCCCACTAACTACTCTTTTACGGTTTTCGGAGACGCCGAGGTGCCGGAATTTAGTCCCGCAGGAGTTCTTTTACGTGCCAGTAAATCTACCGACACGAGGCTGACGTATTTGAGCACCTTCAAATACCATCGGACGGAGCCAGGATCGAACCTGCCAAGTTGGGGTCAGAAGGCCAGCGCCTTAACCGTCTGAGCCACTCAGCCTGGCTGTTGTAATTGTAGGATAACTCTATAAATACTGATGACACAAAATCAAGCACTAATACAACTTAGGGAGGGTAGGATACATGCCCTAGACTATATAACTCTGTTAACATCTAGCACAAAGTAGGTAGGTAGGTAAGGGTTATTCTGCCCGAAGGCAGGTCCGAACCTCCGCAGAGGTGTTCCTGAGCCGGAGTTTACGTGCGGTAGGGTGGCCAGTTCCTTTCCGCTCCTCCATTCCCTTACCCCCTACCAACAGCGCGTGGCAACCCATCCAACTCCTGACCACGCCCAATGTTGCTTAACTTCGGAGATCTCACGGGATCCGGTGTTTCAACACGGCTACGGCCGTTGGCATAGCACAAAGTAAATAAATAAATAAATAAATAAATAAATAAATAAATAAATAAATAAATAAATAAATAAATAAATAAATAAATAAATAAATAAATAAATAAATACATTTTAAGGAAAGGACTACAATTTAGAAACTATATTGAAATAGTTAATAAGTTTATGTGTAATGTTTAATGTAGTAACAGGAAAAAGAATACACGTATCAAAACACATTTTGGATTACGATACATCATTAATTCCTCTCCAGTTTCTGGTAATCCGAAACTGGGGGATGAGAAAATTCTATTCTATTCTATTCTATTCTATTCTATTCTATTCTATTCTATTCTATTCTATTCTGATGACTGTTGTTTTGAGGAGCTTAACGTTTAGGTGTTTGGTCTCAGTGTTTCAAAGACAAGATCTCAACACTCCTCTAGCGAAGCTAAGGCTTCTGTTTCGGCCAAGTAACACATAATATGGTAATTAAAGCAACTGCTAATCAAGATATATCCTGCTAAATTATGAGTATTTGTGCATGAAGAATGAGAACCAAGTAAATCCGGGTGGGAACATCATGTGGACATGTGACGCGAGGCTCGTTTGTCCAACTGATTTACAGGAGGGACGTGCCCGGAATAACTGGCACTGTCGCTCGTCAGCTAAAGGTCGTCCCTCAAAGTTGAATTAACAACTGACTACGTATAGGCCACAACAAAGCTGGTAAATGTGGCGCTAGCGACATACAACCAGAAACCAAATGCACAAATCAGACCCGTGTAGTTTGACATCAACAGGGTAAAGAACTCCACATCAACATATCTATCACTAGACAACAGAGCAGATTTTAAGCTTGTCTTGAAATAAATTAGGGAAATACAATACGTCACTGATTGATTGCATGACAGTCTTAGTCCTAAATGTGCACCCTGTGTTACACTTTGACTCAAATCTATTGATTAAGAGTAGTACCGATGCCGAATTAGGGACGAATCTTTTCTATCACTTTAATTTTTACAGTTGTGTCCCAATCCCATGCATTTTAAGCTCTGTATTAAAAAACAACAGAAAAACAAAAACAAAGAAAAGTTTGGCGGTAGGCTGTCACTCTGTAACGGCCACAGGGTTTTGAAGATTTCATAGACTTACTTATTAGAAATAAAATACAAGTATTATGTGGATAATACATTTAATTCAATATTAAAAACGACAGCTAAACTCCAACTGAGTGCGCGAATCAACACAGCGCCATCTTATAACAGAGTATGCGTGTGACGTCAAATAGTTACCAAATTTTTTTCCTTAAGTGCTATTTCATTAAAACTACTTTTAAGATTTTCAATTATTCTTTTTTTTGCAACAGACAGACTTCTCTTTTATCTGTCAACTGCGACATTAAACATGATCGTAAGTTAAATACTTCTTGGCGATATACGCGTTCTACCCGAACACTAAAAGCGTCTTAAAACTTTTCTTTCGTTGTACCCGTTATCGAGGAACGTAAGTCTACGCTGAAAAAACACGAATATACCGTATTTTGAGACACCACGTATGTGGAGAACTTACAGGTTTCGAACGTCGATGGGATAGGAAAAGGTGAAGACTGGGACCGAGTAGCGTAGGCTTCGGCTCTGGCTAGCCTTGTAGCTCTATATTCGGGAGGTGGAGGAGCTGGTCCCCTCCGTGGGCTATCTCGAGAATTGTTTTTCGTCGTTTCCCATTCTCCTGCACTAGGGAAAATGTCTGGACAGATCCCTTTATAAGCCACAGCAGCTACTCCCTCACCTTCCCCGCACCTCATTTACACAATTTGCCTTACGTCGCATCGAGACAGATAGGTCTTAACCCTTAAATGCACGGCATTGCACATTATGCAAAGGAGTTTTTGTTTGCTAGTTTTATCTGCTTCACGATTGTAAAAGTGTGCAGTTACTTTTACCTCGCAGACGAACTCGCTACGGGTCGCTAGTGTATTAAAAATGAACAATCTGTTATTTTATGATTTTTCTTGTTTATCATTTGTAGTGAAGTGTACATTTTTGACAGTTAAGGTAAAAGAAATAAAATGCTATTTACCTCAGAGAAGTCGTGAGCCAGGACATCCCCAAGACTGAAGTATGGCAGTAGCTACAGCAATCGTACAGCTTTGCATATTCCGGTACGTAAAATATTCCAAACTCTTAACATTTTGACTGATCCAAATAAATAATATAAATACTTTTAACAAATATTTAAAAAAATATTTTCTGATAATAATGTATTACTTTTAGAATGAAAACTATTATATTAAAAAATTGCGCATTTAAGGGTTATGGAGACTATAGAATAGGAAAGTGCTAGAAGTAGGAAGGAAGCGGCTGTGGCCTCAATTAAGTTACAGCCCCGCCATTTGGCTGGTGTGAAACTAGGAAACCACGGAAGACTATCTTCAGGTGGTCGACAGTGGGGTTCGAAACAACTAGCTCCCGGATACATGCGCACAGCTGCGACGCCCCTAACAGCACGCCCAACTCACTCGGTTCTCGCACCACAAATCACCTGTACAAATCTCGTTGACCTTAGTGAGGGCGTTACACTCTAGGAGGCCCACGTGCCACTTTAGGGTACAAAATGATAGCTTGTAAAACGGAAAAAAGGAAGCGGCCATGGCCTTAACTAAGGTATGGCCCCAACATTTTCCTGGTGTGAAAATGAGAAACAACGAATAACCACCTTCAGGGTTGCCGGCGGTGGGTTCGAACCTACCATCTTCCGACTGTAAGTGTACAGCCACAATGTCCGTATCGCCCAGCCAGCTCAGCCGGTCAGGGAGCCTTTACATGTTAACTTAAACGACAAGGTGAGGTCTGAATTTTCCAACTTAAAACATTTACTGAACTAACTTTGTCTGGGATCGAACCCGCAATGTTGGGCATAAGAAGCTAGCTCGTTAACCACTCGACCTGCAGCGCAGTAAAAATAATAACTATAGTCTGTTTGTCGAGTTGATGGATTCTTCCCACCTAGTATTTGAAGTTTTCCTCTTCAACGGGACAGGCAAGGGAGAGCGGCGAATTCCTACCACCTCTGGCGGTCACCTACAGGGAGGGTGAAAATACTATCACGAGGAAATGGGTAGTGATAGTTTTTCGAAGTGGTTCAAGGAACAGTTAATCTCCAGTACACCTCCGAAATCTTTGATTGTGATGGACTAATGCGAATAAGGTAATGCAAATATTATGCAGTAGGCGTTTTGCTTTTCGATTATTTAGGGTGACTAGTGAATATAATACGAACATTATAATCAGGAATATTGTTGAAGGATGTTCTATGAATGTGATTAATATGAATCAAGCTGTGGTTGTCTAATTTTTCATGCTACGTGTGTTAACAGAAAGACAGCCGTGAAACCTTTGATAAACCCATTGCTACGTTAGTACATTTCTGGATTATTTTAATTATTAATTGTTTACAATTATTTGAAAATAGTATATAATTTTGCCTATACATAAGCCAGAATTGCTACTTTAATAATAATAATAATAATAATAATAATAATAATAATAATAATAATAATAATAATAATAATAATAATAATAATAATAATAATAATAATAATCCGGCTCCATGGCTAAATGGTTAGCATACCTAGTGATTGTGATACGAGGTAAGGTGATGAGTGTTATTCGGCACCTCATGCAAAGATCACTTAACCATGTGGAGAACTGGCGTCGGGAAGAACAACTATTAGTCAACCCGATAACTCTGGTCCCTTTCACAAGAAGGAGAAAGAGGGAAAGAGATCTCTGAAACTCTTTGGGCAATATCTATCTATCTATCTATCTATCTATCTATCTATCTATCTATCTATCTATCTATCTATCTATCTATCTATCTATCTATCTATCTATCTATCTATCTATCTATCTAATCTATCTAATCTATCTAATCTATCTATCTATCTATCTATCTATCTATCTATCTATCTATCTATCTATCTATCTGAAGAACACGCACTGCACCTGGGTGTAGTGTTAGATAAAAATATAACCTGGAATCCACATACAGAAAGGAACATAACCCGGGTCAAGAACTTGCTGTATGCCTATAAAAGAGCATCGGGAAGACATAGGACCTAAGACTATGAGTGGTAATGTGGATATATACAATTATCATTAGACCGTTGATGACCTGCAGCAATCATCTGGTGGCAGAAAGTAAGCCAAGGAAAAGTCAGTAGTAGATTGGACAGCCTACCAGAGAATGGCATGCATAGCCATGACTGGGGCTATGTGAACTACGCTGACAGAAGCCTTGAATATTTTACTAGACCTTCCATCACTATGCAGTTTCGTAAAAGGACAGGCTAGAATGAGTTCATATAGATTGGCACAATCAGAGTGTTGGATTGCACAAAGACCCAATCTAGGACACTGTAAAATTAACAGAGTAATAACAGAGGAAGATCTACTCATGCCTTCTGACCATACGATACCAAAGTACAACTTTGAAAAACCGTTTGAGACCCAGATAATAAAAAAGAAGACTGGGTTATCAACAAATGGAATACTGAAAAAGAAGATATACAGTAGTGTGGTGGACTGATGGCTAAAAGACTGTGGATGGCCCAGCAGGAGAGATCAACGGGGGAAGACGTGAGAGATCAATTCAGATGAGTCTGGGCAAACACACTACAATCTTTCAAACTGAAATGATAGCTATCACAAAATGTCTTGAAGAAAATCTGAAAATGAACTGTAGGAATAAGAACATTTTCATTTTTACGGACAGCCAAGCGGCCATTAAGGCACTAGAAGCAGTCCGGATAATATCCAGAATTGTCTGGTATTGCCATTCATTTCTCCTGAAGCTCTAAAAGTACAATATTGTCAAAATAATATGGGTACCAGGGCATGCAGGTATAGAAGGAAATGAAAAGGCAGATAAACTGGCCGGGAAAGGGGCAAAAACACATTTTGTAGGCCCAGAACCTGTATGCGGGATTTCCTATGGACAAGTCCGACACTACTGTACATAGGAAAATGGGTACAAAAGAAACAAATGGAGAACTGGAAAAATACTCCAGGATGCAGGCTTGCAAAGGAACTGATAAAGGGAACAAACAAGAAGCATACTAAAGAACTGTTGAAACTCAGCAGAGAAAATATAAAATGGGTAGTAGGACTGTTGACAGGACACTGCCATCTGAAAAAATACATACATAGAATTGGAGTAATAAGAGACAATATATGTAGGATATGTAATGAAGCAGAGGAATCAGCTGAACACATACTTTTCGAATGTAAGGCACTGGGTAGAATCGGACTCTCCACTCTAGGACTACCAGGTAAAGAGGGAGAAAAAATCCAAGAAGACCCAATAAGAACAACCTGAAGCTTTGTGAAGGGAGCAGGTATATCTAGGTCGGAATGAAGGCAAGGAATGGTAGTAAAAGATCTTAGAGGTCGACGCTAATTAGGAACTAATATTTAGAGGCCCCATGAAGAAAAGAAGAATAAGAATAAAAAGAAGAAGAAGTGGTTAGCATGCAGGCCTTTGGTTAAAGGGGTCCTGGGTTAGATTACTAGCTGGGTTGAGGATTTTAACTTTCATTAGTTAATCCCTCTGGCTCAATGCTGGATGTTTGTGCCGTCTTCAATATTAGAATTCGTCTTAGGTAGGGCCCAACCTCACTGACGCGCAGGTCGCCTACAGGGTGTCAACTTGAAAGAAAGACCTGAACAAAGTCTCTCCGGAGGCTACACGCAATAATAATAATAATAATAATAATAATAATAATAATAATAATAATAATAATAATAATAATAATAATAATAATAATAATAATAATAATAATAATAATAATTCTTTTCCTCTTTCTTCTTTTTCCTATCGCTTTTCCTACATCTGTGGGGTCGCGGGTGCTAACTGCGTCGCACATGTGGTTTTGGCCCTGTTTTACGGCCGGATGCCCTTCCTGATGCCAAACCTATATGGAGGGATATAATCACTATTGCGTGTTTCTGTGGTGGTTGGTAGTGTAGTTTGTTGTCTGAATATGAAGAGTAATGTGTTGGAACAAACACAAATACCCAGTAGCTGGGTCAGAAGAATTAATCAGACGCAATTAAAATCCCCGACCCGGCCGGGAATCGGACCCGGGATCCTCTGAACCGAAGGCCTCAACGTTGACCATTATCCAGTGAGTGGCACAATAATAATAATAATAATAATAATAATAATAATAATAATAATAATAATAATAATAATAATAATAATAATAATAATAATAGACACTAATGATTTTTGTCCGGCAGGAGTTCCTTTGAATGCCAGTAAATCTATTGATGAGGCTGGTGATTTGAGAACTTTAAATACCATAATATTTTCACGTCTATTTTATTAAGATTTTACATCAGTTTCTATGTGAAACTATCATTAGTTTACGAGAACATGCAGTACTTTTGGAGGGAGAAGGGAGGGGAAATGAATCCCTTAAACTTTTCGCAAATAAAAACATTTCTTTGACTTACTCCAATACGTTAAATATTCAGTCAAATCTGTACAGCACAAGTTGATACCTTTTTATTAGTTCTTTTCTGATAAGCGTACTTAATGAATGCTAAAAATAGAAACAAGTTGCATTATCAGAACGTCCAAAATTTAGGGGAGAGTGACCGCGTGATCATCTGATCTGTTACTTAATCTTTTTTACAATTTGTTTTTCGTGGCACCGACACAGGTAGGTGTCGATGGCATAGGCTTAGGGGTGTGAAGGACCCGGCCGCGGTCTTAATTAAGGTACAGCCACAGCATTTGCCCGATGTAAAAATGGGAAACCACGGAAAACCTTCTTTAGGGCTGTCGACAGTGGGGTTCAAACCCATCTCCCGGATGCAAGATTACAGATGCGCGCCCGTAACCGGACGGCCAACTTGCCCGCTAATCTGTTACTTATTTCTGGGATCAGGTAGTATTACGAGAACTGTTCTCTGGTGGTATGTTTTATTGCTCTTTTTTTGGAATTCGGGATGTGTAAGAGGTCCTGTATTAATATTAAGTACTATCAAAGTATATTTTTGAAGAAAGTGGGGTATTATCAAGGAAATGTGTCTGTCAGGTCATCAGCCCAGAGGCTGGTTGGATCCTCAAATTGAACCACCAAAGGTTATGCAGTTATAGGGAAACCACAAAAACCAATGGAAGCACCAAAATTAGGCTTATTAGGCAAGACGAGGAGTGAGATAGTTTGCCATTGCTTTCTTTCTAGAAAATATCTCATGCAATTATCCTTTTTAGCGATTTAATGAAATATCTGTCCACTGTCACGGGCAGCTTCTGAACACTCTTATTTACTGTCCTAAATATTGCCTTCTTTCTTTGTATCTACAACACATGCTTTTATGTATGCAATTATTATTTTTGTGTGCTGTTTTCGCAAAAGAAGTGCACAAGTTCGCAGAAGATTCATATGATTTTCTTTGTTCGTTGTAATTAGCGTAGTTGTTGTTCAGTCAAATCAATATTCAGCACATTTAATTCCCCCTCGCAAGTTCAAGGTTTCCGCTTCTTTGTTCTCCAAGTACTGGCTGGGAGAGGTCGTGAAGTACTCTAGGCTGGGGGAGGAGGTAAGGGAACGGAGTGTCTTCATTATTCGCCTTGTGCGAGCAAACAATGCAACCCGCGCTACACTGTCGAGTTGAGTGTTGCCGTCTAAGCCGAGGCCCAAGACAGGGTATAATCCTTTCGCAGATCAAGAATATACTGCTTTAAGCTGAATAGAGAGATATAAGTAACGTTTCTATATTTAGCTTAGCTCTGAATAACGCCATTCACAGGATTTGAAAGGCGGCAAGATCTACGGTTTTGCACGTAAACGGACTCAGGGATAACTCAGCATAATACTAGCAATAAATGGATTTCGTTCCGACTGATATGCATAGCTATGTGAATATTTATCTATATAAATATAATTGTAATTTTGTCAGCAAACTTCAAATCATTGCTACTACTTCGTTTTTATGCCTACTTAAATAGAGAAAAGATGAAAGTAAGTTCAGTTCAGTTTTTGTTTAATAAGTCTGTTAGTTTGTACAAAGCCTCCGTGGCTCACGCGGCAGTACGCCGGTCTCTCACCGCTTGGTTCCGTGGCTCAAATCCCGGTCACTTCATGTGAGATTTGTGCTGGATATAGCGGGGGCGGGAAAGACTTTTCTCCGGGTAGTCCGGTTTTCCCTGCCATCTTTCATTCCAACAACACTCCCCAGCATCATTCATTTCATCTGTCAGTCAGTCAGTCTGTCAGTCAGAGGAGTGCGATGGGCTTCGGCAGCCAGCACAATTCCTATCCTCACCGCTAGATGGGGGATTTATTCACTCCATTCCTGACCCGGTCAAATGACTGGAAACAGGCTGTGAATTTATTTATATCTGTTAGTTTGTACAACTCCGTGGCTGAATGATCAGCGTCGGTTCAGAGAGTCTAGAGCTCTATTCTCGGTCGGTTCTGGGATTTTTAATCGTATCTGATTAATTCCTGCCACGAACCTACTACGCTGGCGTAGCAGGGGGAAAGGTGATACTCCCACATGGTGCGTCCCAGGTAGCGGATAGGGGGGTCCTAACCGGCTTGCCGGCGGGCTTGAGGGAAATAAAATACCTCTCGCGGACCAAACACACAACCCCCTCTGGGTGGGGGACGCCCACGAAGAATACACCCACGGTATCCCCTGCCTGTCGTAAGAGGCGACTAACAGGGACGGCCAAGGGATGATTGTCTTGGAACCATGAAACTACTTGTGATTAGTACCACCACGCGGAGAGCATCATGGGTAGCTTTTACTTGCGCGTAGTACCACTATGTTAGGTACCAAATAGATTTGTGATTAGTAACACACAGGAGCACCGTGCGGTCGGCTTTTGCAGTACCTGTGATTAGTACCACCGTATGAGCAGGACCGTGGGATGATAGCTACCATGGTCCTGCCTTGCCTATGATTAGTACCCACTATATGAGGAACACCACGGGATAGGGGAAGGTCCCTGTGGTTAGTACTCTTATGTGATGAACACCATAGGGTTGCGTTGCCTGTAAATGGCGCCGCAAAGTGAGAAAAACATAGGTCTGTATTATATGTCGAATTTCATAACCTGTGAGTAGTACAATAATATGTGTAATACCGCAAGTCTCTGCTACTTTTGATTAGTACCGCAACAGTACAAATACCATGGTTCTAATTTCCTAGCGATCAGTACCGTTATGAGGGGCCGATAACTTGTATTTTGGACCCCCTTTAGACTGCAAGCATCATCGTTTTAGTGTTATGCTATAGCAGCAGTCCCTTGGTCAGTAATCCTATTCTTTTACGTCAGTTTGTGTGAATGTAAAGCATTGCGGGTGGTATCCACTGATTGTTTTAAATTCATGTCCATCTATTCATTCTTCGTTCTCTCGCTTTGAATTCTGGTCAGTGGAGAATTTTAGACTTTTAATTTGTCATTCCATTTCGTCTAATTTCGTACCATTAGGGGCCGATGACCTCGATGTTAGGCCCCTTTAAACAACAATCATCATCATCATCATCAACGATTAATTCCTGTGACACGGGGATTGGGTGTTCGTCTTTGTATCAATACACTCCTCACCAACCACCACAGAAACACACTATGGGGAATACATCCCTTAACATAGGGCTGGAACCAGGAAGGCGTCCAGACGTAAAACAAGGCCAAGTACACATATAGAACACAGTTGAAATCGCGACCCCACCAGGATGTGGGAGAAATGGTAGAAGATGATGCATGTTGTTTAAGGGGGGCTAACATCTAGGTCATCGGAATAATAATGACGAGTACAGGAGACGGCATAAAAATGAACTGTATCTGCATGTGTAAAGGATAACGAACACCATTCGGAAACGGAAGATTAACTTTTATTGCCATATAACACGTATGAACTCGCAGAGATTGACGAAGGGTACTTTTCCTACTTTGTAAAGAAGTAAACCAAGGGAGCCTGGTTCACTGAAATTGAAAAAGACCTTCACGGAGCAGTGATCACACATGAAGACATCCGGGAACGTGTTAATCTCCAGAAAAAATTTCGAGCATACCAGCGATTCTAAGAAAAGCCGAAGTTGAAAACAGGCAAGAAGCGGACTGATGAAAGAAAGGAGGCTCACAGAAAGCGAATGCAGGAACACTGGGAAAGAATTAAAGCTCAAGGATGCAAACGGTTGAAATAACGTGGTTCACAGCCGGCTGAAACGAATAATAATAATAATAATAATAATAATAATAATAATAATAATAATAATAATAATAATAATAATAATATCTGTTAGTTTCTTTTTTGTTTGTTTCGATATCACGTGAAAACGGCTTAACAGCCTAACTTTTACTAGGATGCTCCGACTTCGATTTCCGGCCACGTTAGGGATGTTTATGTAGATCTAACGGCAGGTTCGAGGTCCACTCAGCCTACGTTATAACCATTGAGGAGCTATCTGACGGCTTGAGATGACTAATCGAAGAAGAACCACTTCGCCAGGGGTGGATTTGAGCACGGACGTCCGAGCTTACAGGATCGCGCCATAGCAAGTACGCTACAGTGACACTGGCTGAAACCCATAGTGTGTTGGTGTTTGATCCTGATGTCTCAACATGGCTCTCAAGTCGGTTTTAAGCCACGTGCAAACTTACCAACACCGCCTCGTAAAACCCATTTGAATTCGCGCGGTAAGCGATCTGATTGGCTAAATTCAGCAGCTGATAAAATCACAACGGCGTGAGATATCGAATTATTTTTCAAATCGTTTATCTATATGGCCACCCCTCTAACGCTCATATACCCGGTTCACGTTGTTTCCGACCACTCTGTGTTATGTTATTAAAAACAATTTGAACATTTATTTATTTATTTATTTATTTATTTATTTATTTATTTATTTATTTATCTGCTTACCCTCCAGGGTTGGTTTTTTTCCACGGACTCAGCGAGGGATCCCACCTCTACCGCCTCAAGGGCACTGTCCTGGAGCGTGAGACATTGGGTCGTGGTATACAACTGGGGAGGATGACCAGTACCTCGCCCAGGCTGCCTGACCTGCTATGCTGAACAGGGGCCTTGGTGGGGGATGGGAAGATTGGAAGGGATAGACAAGGAAGAGGTAAGGGAGCGGCCGTGGGCTTAAGTCAGTTATCATTCCAGCATTTGCCTGGAGGAGAAGTGGGAAACCACGTAAAGCCACTTTCAGGATGGCTGAGATGGGAATCGAACACACCTGTACTCAGTTGGCCTCCCGAGGCTGAGTGGACCCCGTTCCAGCCCTCGTACCACTGTTAAAATTTCGTGGCAGAGCCGGGAATCGAACCCGGGCCTACGGGGGTGGCAGCTAATCACACTGACCACTACACTACAGGGGCGGACTGATCATTTATTTAACATGCATAAGTGTAAAATTCCCTACTCCCTTTAGAACATTTAAAATTGAAACAGTAGAACACAAATTAGGACGAAATACATTTTTTAGTCTATAATATTGTCATTAAAATTTTCGTATAGCAGAATGGTTTAAAGTTTTACAGGAATGTGCTGAATATAACTTATTGACACGCTTCATAAACAAAACGTACGTGTAAACCGTGTAGGGTTCCTTATAATTCCTCTCAGTTGTCGAATACGTACTCTAGTTGTGTCTATTTTTCTGGAAAGATATGGGTGTATTGATATCTATTATTAAGATTAAAACATTTATATACTAAACCGAAACTGAAATAACATTATTTAAATGATTACAGGAGAGATGTGAATGTAGAGTTTGTAGGTATGATTCTCTTATTCACTTTAATTCTATATTTAGGATGTCTCAAAGTGTACACATTGATGATGGCCTAATTGTATTAACTTTGGGGAAAATGTGGACTTCGCTTTGTCTTTCTTTGTTTTGTCTTTTACCACAAACAACACACTCCGTTGTAATCTTATGAATGTGTGGTTAAATGTAGCGTGTCGCCATAAGACCTATCTGTGTCGGTGCGACGTAAAGCCCCTAGCAAAAAAAAAAAAAAAAAAAAAAAAAAAAAAAAAAAAAAAAAAAAAAAAAAAAAAAAAAAAAGTAGCGTGACATCCTGTTCGGCAGCTCCTCGTCTTCACAGGCAAAATCTGTTCTGAATATCATGAACAACCACTTTACAGACGTGACATTTTTAGTTGCTAAAAGTTAAAACCCTGCCGTCAGTGCACGTTATTATTAGAATCATCCGGCTCCATGGCTTAATGATTAGCGTGTTGGCCTTGGGTTACAGGAGTCCCACGTTCGATTCCTGGCAGGGACAGGAATTTTAACCATAATTGGTTAATTCCGCTGGAACAGGGCCTGAGTGTATGTGTCGTCTTCATCATAATTTCATCCTCATCACGACGCGGAGGTCGCCTACGGGAGCCAACTGAAAAGACCTGCAACTTGCGAGCCGAACTTGTCGTCGGAATACGCGGCACTAAAAGCCTACGCAATTTCATTTTTATTATTAGAATAAACATATGTTCGATAAGCACTAAAACCTCCTTTAACCGGAATGGAGGGGAGTTAAACGATTTCGGGCAACCAAAATTTCCGATCGTAAGTAATCTTCTGGTGTCAAAAAGTAGAGAAAGCCTCATACAGCAATTGACATTGAAATCATTGTTTTGATTGACTGTTTTTACAAAATCAATATGTCAAATAGATGCCCGACTCCTTGGCTGAATGGTCAGTGTTGAGGCTGTCGGTTCAGAGGAGTCTCGGGTTCGATTCTTGGCCGAGCGGTTTTAATTCTTTCGGCTTGGCGACTGTGTATTTGAGTTTGTCCCATCACTCTCATCTTCATAATCAGACAACACACCACACTACCAACCACCACAGAAACACGCAATAGTGATACTGATTACATACCTCCACGTAGGAATGGCGTCAGAAAGGGCATCCGGTCGTAAAACTGGGTCAAATCCACACGTGCGACACAGTTCGCGCCCACGACCCAACAGCTGTGGGTAAAGCGGCAGGAGAAGAAGAAGAAGTCAAAGAAATATGTACACAAATTAATATTGAACGAGTACATTCAAACAGGTAAAGAGAAATAAGATATTTCGAACCAAAACCCTTCAATCTGAGATTTTTATTTCTGAACTTTCTTTGACAGGCTTTTCTTTCAGCACTCGCTATCGTTTTATTAGGAGTACTATGATGGCCTAGCTTCATTACTTTGTTCAATAAACTGTAATGCTATCTGCATTTTTTGTAGAAATGCCTTAATTTATGGATAAACTACTCACGCTGTAGGGAAAACGCTTGCCTCTAATGCATTAAATCTATCATCAGTGGTGGCAATACAGGGCACGTATACAAGTACAGGACACGTAATGGCAACGCAAAACACTAACAGGTCCACTCGAACAAGGTCACAACGAACCTTTATTAAGAGTGTAATGAACTGTAAGCCGGCCCCGCGGTGGAGCGGTAGCGTACCTGTCTCTTACCCGGAGGCCATGGGTTAGATTCCGGGCCAGGTCAGGGATTTTTACCTGTATCTGAGGGCTGGTTCGAGGTACACCCAGCCTACGTGATTACAATTGAGGAGCCATCTAACGATGAGATAGCGGCCTCGGTCTAGAAAGCCTGGAATAACGGCCGAGAGGATTCGTTGTGCTGACCGCATGGCACCTCATAATCTGCAGGCCTTCCGACTGAGCAGCGGTCGCTTGGTAGACCATGGCTCTTCGGGGATGTTGCGCCATTGAAGAGTGGGGCAGGGTAGTTACGAATACTAACCACATCTACGTGGTAAGACACTGGCTAGGTAGTGACTCAAGGCCGTATGTCTCAGTGACTCACTCTCGTTTTTATACTTTTCTTTCATCTTTTCGGAATAAATCTTATACTTAGAAACAGCTGATCATTTCGGTTAAACGGTAGGTGTTCATACACCGGAACCTTCAAATACACAACAGGACTACAGACACCACATCAACAGCATGCGCACCGTGCGAGTTGGCCGTGCGTTTGGGGGCGTGTGGCGGTGAACTTGCATCCGGGAGATAGTGAGTTCGAATCCCACTGTCGGCAGCCCTGAAGATGGTTTTCCGTGGTTTCCCATTTTCACACCAGGTAAATGCTGGGGCTCTACCTTAATTAAGGCCACGGCCACTTCCTTCCAACTCCTAGGCCTTTCTTCTCCAATCGTCGCCATAGGACCTATCTGTGTCGGTGCGACGTAAAGCCACAAGCAAAAGAAACAAAAACAACAACAAAAACACGTGCATTGGCCAGGGATAGGCGCGCTTTACCATGAAAAGGTATGAAAACAATTCATGATGATGACACGCGCAGAGAGAAAGGAAGGAACACGCCCCTCTTCTACTCCACATCACCAATACTCCAAATGGCAGTTAACCCATAGGCTTTGTTTTAGTGTGTAAACCCCTAGCCTTTTTTGGGATTTTGGAAATGGAGGTTTTTCTGTATTCCGGTATACTGTACCAGGTATGTCATGGTCACGAGCTGACTGACAGCTTTTCGTGCACGAGAAACAGCTGTCACGAGCGCTAGCCCAGGACGTTATCAGATAGTGCAATCCTGGAGGGGTGTACATTACACTTTCATAGCTACGGTACTCCGTACAATACATTTATATATTCTTTCATATGAGGACGTAGGCCTTCATAATTAAATATGTTCAAATCGGCGTCTGTATAAAATACGCGTGACACAACGTGCTTTGTAATCACCAGAAAAATAAAGAATTATTTTAAAGGTTGTCATAAGTAATGGAATACAAAATAAAAGGCATTTATTTTTAGGGCTTACGATGGCCAACTCCCCAATGAATCAGAACAGTACCGAACACTATACCGCTACTATATCGCTTCTGAAGCAAAGCATGATGCTTTTATAAAACTAAACAAAAGAAAATAGGCTATGATAAAAGCAGCATCTCTTCAAGCTGCCATGTTGATACAGAAGTACACAACCACACACTAACAAATTACTGTGTCAATATCATGCCACAGGCTATGCAGTTGAATGTTACAACCATTACTTGTAGACCAAAACAGATAACCGGAGCCTGTCATCGGTAGGTGTGTACAGCCCTGAATCAGCAACGTGGGGAAGTACAAGCTGACTGATGGGAAGAGACTTGCGCCCTCGTGCACGGTTATTTCTAGCACGGGCACTGTGCTTACGGCGGGCAGGCTTTGACACCCGTGCGGTATGCTAACACACGTCGGTAGATGCAGAGTGGGTCTCGGCCCACAAGTGGCCACGGCTGGTCCGTGGTCCAACAGCTCTGCAGTCTGACCGGCCAACCGAGCAGAGGAGGGGTGGCCATGGCTCCACCGTGGCTCTACGTCTCTGTATTCGGTAGACGGGAAAGGGATGGACCTCATGGCTGGTCCCCACCGTCGGATGTTCTGAGAATTGTTTTCCGTGGTTTTCCATTCTCCTGCACTAAGGTGAATGCCGAAACAGTTCCTAGTTTCTCACCTTCTCGGAGCATCTTCTTCACCGTAACAAATCTCCTGCCCTGAGAGACGGCATCACTGTCTAAGAGGCCCGCCTCCCCCTTCAGGGGAGGAATGAAAACATTTTAGTGGTAGTCAACTGGAGACTCCCATAGACAATTGAGTTTGTCAACATCTGTTACCTAATATTGACCTCGGCATGCAGAGGTTAACTTACAAGAAGTTCTCTGTTGATCTCACATACGTGACGTATAAATATCAGGTGATACTTAGCAAACATGTCACTATCGTTTCCTTCTAGTTAAATACAAAAGGATGCACAAATGCAGATAGCGGTATAAAAACTTTTCGCATACAACCTTTGAGGGTCTTGCTTTAGCAGATGGCCAACCAGTAATTATTTAATTTTAATTTTTTATTAACGAAAATTAACTTAGTAAATGATTTCGAGACATCAACCAAGCAATTTCGATCATCTCAAGTGTAGAACTTTCATTATATATTATCATATTTTTAAAAATGTTACAATTATTACAGCAAGATTTTCCTAAAATAAGTAATGTGCAAATTGAATCTATCACGCATTAGTATTCCTTTGTTAATTAGTACATCAACCTAAAACGATTAAAATATTTGAAAGATTATGGAAATTGTTTGTTTGCAGTCAAAATATACAATGTTAAGTCATCATGGGTCCACCTTCCAGCCAGGTTACCCTACCCCTGAGATCTTATGCGAACCTACTGGCGAAGCTACCGCGACAATATTTTGTTTTTCGTGGTATTTGTTAATAACATTTGTATTTACATTCTCCATGAGGCATTACATAACAAACACACGAATATACAAAAAATAAATATATATACAAAAATCATTCCAAGTACAAACAGAAAATAAGACAGCAATTCCACACCAAAATCTGCTGTTGAAATAGAAAGACTTGTGCTTCTTAATCACATTTCATTACTACACACAGGAAATGTGTGATTAGGAAAAAGTTTATAATTATTCCGCTATCATAACGTTTACACGTTTGCATCTAAAAATAATGCAGGAGAATATCAAGTTGTTCACATAATACTTGAACTAAAAAAAAATCAATCAATATTTCCCTTTTCACACTTAGAGCAGCGAAATGTGTGTCTAGCATCTCAGTTATCATGATCATCTTACAGTATATTCCTAGTTATACTAAACACAAAATAATCTTCACATTGACATAAAATTTGATAGATTTTACACAAAACACATAATAGGAAGACACTTCAGAATTTGAAAAGATGTTTCCCAACAGTTTCTTGAAGACACTTCTCTCTGACCATCTTCCAGCGTTATTTCCTGAGGTGATCCAGAGACCCAGTTAAAGTCGCACTTGATATTATAGTGAATGGCTCCAGCTATTATCTATATGCAAGCGTTTCTGCTCTCGTTGTGCCCGCGATCTAGTTCCAGGTTCAGTATTTTCCTCACGCTGGCACTGGTTGTTGTTGTCCCTGATATCCGGTGGATAGCTTTTGGAGTGTCACCTGGTTAGCGTAACTGCATCGTTTGACAGAATATCTTGACTCTTGTGACCGGTATGCAAACCAATTTCCATACAATCCACGACTGATAGCCGATTGATAGCTTCGTGGGCAGGTATAGAGTGGGTCTCGGCTCACAAGTAGCCACGGCTGGTCCGTAGTCCAACAGGTCTGCACTCTGACCGGCCGACCGAGCAGAGGAGGGGTGGCCATGGCTCTACCGTGGCTCTACGCCTCTGTATTCGGTAGACAGGAGAGGGATGGTCCCCACCGTCGGATGTCCTGAGAATGGTTTTCCGCGGTTTTCCAATCTACTGCACAAAGGCGAATACCGGGACAGTTCCTAGTATAGGCCACGGCCGCCAACCCTTCTCCGATCATCTCCTTCCCCGTAACAAATCTCCCGGCCTGAGAGACGGCGTCACCGTCTAAGAGGCCCGCCTCCCCCTTCCGGGGAGGAATGAAAACATTTAAGTAGTAATAGTAGTAGTAGTAGTAGTAGTATCGTCGCCATAAGACCTATCTGTGTCGGTGCGACGTAAAGCCCCTAGCAAAAAAGTAGTAGTAGTAGTATTAGAACTGGTAACTTCAGCACTAAATGGGATTAAATGATTGGCTCTATTTCCGGACGCCTTTGCTACCAGAGATAAACATAGTACTCAGGTTTGTATAGACTGAGTGGACCCCACCATCATGTGCCTGTCAAGAAGTACAGTAGAGGTCTCGTTTCTTCACTTTTAGACTTAACGGTGAATCGAGCATCCGGGTTAATAGAGCACATCTTTAGCTCCCCGGATAGGCATCCTCCCATAAAAAAATATAGCAGGACCGAGAAAATGGCTGTGCAATTTGGGTCACGTAGTTCTCATCTTGCATTCGGGAGCGAGTAGGTTCGAACCCCACTGTTAGCAGCCCTAAATATGGTTTTCTGTGGTTTCCCATTTTCATATCTGGCTGTACCTTAATTAAGGCCAAGGTCGCTTCCTTCCCACTCATTGCCTATTCTTATCGCATTGTCGCCGTAAAACCCATCTGGGTCGGTGCGACGTACAGCAAATTGTAAAAAAAATATATGGTGGGTTACGAGACAGACTTCATATTCATGAAGTACCATTGAAGTAATGGCAATAGAAACTTTTCCAAGTGTCTGAGAAACTGCCTCCGGTAAGGCAAAGTAATAGTGTCACATTCAACAGCCTTGACAATTCTATTATTGTAGTACATTATGTTTTTATTGCAAACTGTAGCGTATCCCTAGTATATTGTATCTACAGTTTGACGCCTTTCACCCCATCTAAGAAATTGGATCGTCAGCTTGAACACAAAAAAGGATCAGGGTTTTCTTTTCAACACAAGAACAATTCACTCCTTTCAGTGATGCGCATCTCTGGATGATGTAGCAGTCTACTGTGTAAAACAGAGAAATACCGACATATTCCCAGATATGTATGAAACAACCGCCTGAAATGTACCACAGTGCGCCCTTGGAGCTTGAAGTGCTTAGCGCTAGTGGTTGAGTGTTGAAGAGTCCGAAATACTACTGAAACGCTGGCATTCATTACTGAGCGCGCTGGTAGCGTCAAAGTCGAGAAAGCTGACGACTATCGATAACAGGGATTAATAGTTCGGATACTTTCACTCTCATTCCAGAAAAAATCTGAAAAATTAACTATTTTTATTTTCAGAGCAATCCTAAAGCCAAAAATTTACAACTTCACACTGATACGGATACTAGAGTATTACAGTTCGTCGGTTAGCTCCGTACCTACATACAGAACAGTATACAGATGTGATCAAAGACTCCATAGCTTTTATAAATAAATAAATAAATAAATAAATAAATAAATAAATAAATAAATAAATAAATAAATAAATAAATAAATAAATAAATAAGAGGATACAAGACTCCCTAGACTGTATAAATAAACAAATAAAATAAAAATAATAAAAATGTATATGGTTAAATATTAGGCTAGAATTTTATTGGAAATAATGACGAGATTGAATGTTCCTAGTTCTTAGGGACGATCCTCGAAGTTCAAAATATAACAAGAGGATAAGGAAGGCACAAAAAATATGCGCAGAGCCCTGTTGGTTAAAATGATAAGGCACTGTTTTTTCAAATATAAAGACAAATTTAATCCTCATTTTCAGCGGGGACTTAAAAACTATTACCAACATTCCAGACGGCGCTATCTGTGAACTCAGCCAACTGTACAAATGAGGACAGGAGGAATGAAATAAATGAATGAATGAGAGTTTATTGTACATATATCGGCCTATACTGACTCTCGGAGACAAGCAGGATTATACATTTCCCTCCGACTTACTATCGCTAACTTTGGGATCACAATATTCACATTTTATGTTCTCTGCTGATCTCACATGTTGGGTTTCCCTGACGTATAAATACCAGGTGATACCTAGCAAACATGTCACTATCGTTTCCTTGTAGTTAAGTACAAAAGGACACACAGATGCAGATAGCAGTATAAAATCCCGTCTCACACAACCTTTGACAGTCTTGGTTTAGCAGATGGCCTACAGGTATTGGAGTGTCACATGGTTAGCGTGACTGTATTCTTTATCAGAATGCCTCGGCTCTTGCGACTGGTAAGCAAAACAATTTACATACAGCCCATGAGTGGTGTCTTTATAAAAGTAGGAAAGATCACTAGTAAGATAAAGTTGGAATTCAAGAGGACAAATTGGGGCAAATATTCGTTTATAGGAAGGGGAGTTAGGGATTGGAATAATTTACCAAGGGAGATGTTCAATAAATTTCCAATTTCTTTGAAATCGTTCAAGAAAAGGCTAGGAAAACAACAGATAGGGAATTTGCCACTTTGGCGACTTCCCTAAATGCAGATCAGTAGTGATTGATTGATTGATTGATTGACTGATTGATTGATGACAACCAACTGGTAACTTCGGCACTGACAAGGAAATCCTTCCAGCTGTAAGGGTTTCCTTGTGAGTGGAATTGAGCGATTAGCTCTATTACCGGCTGTTTTTCGTACCATATATTAACCTGGCACTCAGTTTTGTATATACGGAGAGGCTGCGTAAAATGTTCAGGAAACATCCGAGGAAGTTTTACAAAAGGTCCAAGTGACAAGTGTATATCTCTACAACTTCCCTCACAACAACCGCTTTTATATTTGTGAAGCGTAGGTATGGGAAAAACATTCCTGTGACTCGGCTTAACGCTGCTTAAACCATTAAAGATACCCACAGACTATGTGTGTAAGAATTATTCAATAAGTTATACAATGTTGTCATTAATGCTTTCACAACCCGTACTTATAGACATGATATTGTACGGGCTTTTGGGCTTGTGCCGTATCAAGAAAATAAGGTGAAATTCTTAACGTTTCGCAGAAAACTGTGCTCTGCGTCCTCAGAAGAATTCTCGACTGTCCACGAGAAAGCCCAAAAGCCTATACAATATCATGTCTAAAGGTTATACAATGTTCTGTGAAAAATTCCATCGAGTGATTTGGCCGTGAAGTAAGGGATGTGCAGCTATGCGCTTACATTTGGGAGACTGTGGTTTCGAACCCCACTGTCGGCAGACCTGAAGGTGGCTTTTTACGTGATCTCCCATTTTCACACCAGGAAAATGCTGGGTCTGTACCGTAATTAAAGTCACAGCCGCTTCCTTCTCATTACTTGCCCTTTTCAGGGCTGCTGACTGTGGTATTCCAACCCACCATCTTCCGAATGCAAGCTCACAGCTGCGCGCCCCTAAACTTACGTATAACTCGCTCGGAACATATACGGTTTAATTGGCGAATTGTTCCAAATAAATTTTAGCTCTAATCATATTCAAGTCACTTCTGATATTCGCTTCCTTCCCACTCCTAGCCCTTTCCTATCCCATCGTCGCTATAAGACCTATCTGTGTCGGTGGGACGTAAAGCAAAATTAATGAAAGATAATTGAAAGATACCAGATTTTGGAGTCTTGCCGGAGGGGCTTGATATCTGATTGATCTCGTTACTGGAGTCAGCGAGATAGTCGCAGCTTAAATACCGGCCAATGCCTATGGGATTTTTGAAATGAAAGAGATACGTCTTGTGGTTCGAATTACATGTAAAGTGGAAGTCTCATAACACGCGTAGAACTACACCCTCTGATTAAAGAGACAATCTTACTTACCAACAAACCTACTGACCCAAAGCTGTCGAAACATTCAAGCACACTTAAATTCCATCATCTGCCTCTTTAGTCGTCAAGCTGACATATTATGATAGTAAGTATTATATGTTGTAATTATTTTCGATATTTAACCTTCCGCTGGGTTAATTTAGTAGTAAAAACGATCGAAGAACGTTTTAAAAGTCTAGTATATGAAGAAGAACGGAACTGACACCGGTAGTTGGGAGGATGCAGCGCCTTGACAAACATGATGAACAACATAAATAAAGGCAAGAGTTCTTTTTTTTGCTAGGGGCTTTACGTCGCACCGACACAGATAGGTCTTATGGCGACGATGGGATAGGAAAGGCCTAGGAGTTGGAAGGAAGCGGCCGTGGCCTTAATTAAGGTACAGCCCCAGCATTTGCCTGGTGTGAAAATGGGAAACCACGGAAAACCATTTTCAGGGCTGCCGATAGTGCGATTCGAACCTACTATCTCCCGGATGCAAGCTCACAGCCGCGCGCCTCTACGCGCACGGCCAACTCGCCCGGTAAAGGCAAGAGTTCAGTAAAAGAGATCCTAGAATAGAAAAATCAGAGCAGAAATGACCTAACTAGCTCTGGAAAACAAGAAGATTCAGTAGATTTGATGCGCCAGCTTTCCAGCAGGGCTCTGCTTGTAGAATTTGTTTCTTCAGCTATCTTCGATCAGATACGGTAATGGATAATATGAAAACAACCGTTATAACACCAGTGAGTGAATGCCATTGAGGATGATGGTGATTATGATCGTAGGACCTCAGCTTTTGTATGCAGGCATTTTGATTTAAGCCCGACTGAGTGGTTCAGACGGTTGAGGCGCTGGCCTTCTGAGCCCAACCTGCCAGGTTCGGTCCTGGCCCAGTCCTGGCTCAATTACGCCAGCCTCCTGTTGAAGATTTAATGGCACGTTAAAGAACTCCTAGGGGGAAACATTCCGGCACCTCGGCGTCTCCAAAATCCGTCAAAAGTACTTAGTGGGACGTAAAAATAATACGGTACCATTAATTACCGGTATTTATTATTTTAATTTAACGCCGTTTAGGTCATCTGCATGTAAATTTCTACGTTCCGCTTTAGTTTTATCAGATCAGATGGCTGACAAATATATTTTTTCCGTCGATTTATGGATCAGTTATTAATTAATTGCCGGAGATCTTTTACATGCCGGCATGGAGTACCTAATGGAATTTCTTCCGCCCTTCAAGAATACTAACTCTGTCGGGTTTGAGCCCGCGATCTGGGACCTGGAGATGATGATGATGATGATGATGATGTTGACGACTCATTAGCGATCGAAACTAAGATAGTGAATGTTAATGGTTTGAATATTCATCCCGACTCGAACTACGCGCAGGGGATGAGAAAATTGTAAAATGTTGTTGTAGTAAGAGCCATAATTGGACGGTATTATTTTATGTGAATATCCTCGCAGAAATATTGAACAATAACTCAGGAAATCTCGTGGCTCTTAGGTTTTTAAAGCACGTCTCAACTTTCTGAAAAGCTTTTGTTTTCATAACTGTTCATGTAGGTACTATATCCATTTACAGAACCTTGTATATCTCAAGAACGTGCACAAAGATGAGAAGATGCTATTATACAGGATTGGACGTTCCTTTCACAGAGATTACTGTTGCAAAATATCTGCTCTTCTACGACTGAATGTAAGTCACACGCGGGGTGACATGAGATTCCTTCCGTTACTCAGAAAAACAGCAGGAGGCAGTATAATATGTGATCTAGATCGACAGATTTCAACCAAGTTGTTTGGCTCAGTTGGGGTAGAGATAAGGGAGGAGTGAGGAAGTCACTGCTGTTACATCCAATTGGGGCTTAGACCAGAAATCTGTACAGAACAACATTCATATGGAATAAACTAGTGATAAATAGAGAATACTCTATTCGGATGAATTAGGAACACAACATTTTAATTCATTTAAAAGTAGATGTACAGTGGAACCCCTCTGTTGGACACTTAAGGTTCGTTAAAAAATGTGTCCAATGTAGTGGGGTGTCCAATCTACAGGGTGGGTGTTCAGTATTTCAAAATTGCACTGACAGTGCAGGAAAGGAAAAACTCTCAGCTGGTGTCTACTCTATATACACTGACTGACAGAGCAAATGCAACACCAAGAAGGAGTGGTCAGAACTTTATGCCAATTGCAGGGTAGACTGACGTCACTGAGGTATGCTCATGATGTGAAATGCACCGCTGTGCTGCGCACGTAGCGAACGATAAATGGGACACGGCGTTGGCGAATGGCCCACTTCGTACCGTGATTTCTCAGCCGACAGTCATTGTAGAACGTGTTGTCGTGTGCCACAGGACACGTGTATAGCTACGAATGCCAGGCCGCCGTCAACGGAGGCATTTCCAGCAGACAGACGACTTTACGAGGGGTATGGTGATCGGGCTGAGAAGGGCAGGTTGGTCGCTTTGTCAAATCGCAGCCGATACCCATAGGGATGTGTCCACGGTGCAGCGCCTGTGGCGAAGATGGTTGGCGCAGGGACATGTGGCACGTGCGAGGGGTCCAGGCGCAGCCCGAGTGACGTCAGCACGCGAGGAGCGGCGCATCCGCCGCCAAGCGGTGGCAGCCCCGCACGCCACGTCAACCGCCATTCTTCAGCATGTGCAAGACACCCTGGCTGTTCCAATATCGATCAGAACAATTTCCCGTCGATTGGTTGAAGGAGGCCTGCACTCCCGGCGTCCGCTCAGAAGACTACCATTGACTCCACAGCATAGACGTGCACGCCTGGCATGGTGCCGGGCTAGAGCGACTTGGATGAGGGAATGGCGGAACGTCGTGTTCTCCGATGAGTCACGCTTCTGTTCTGTCAGTGATAGTCACCGCAGTCGCAGACGAGTGTGGCGTCGGCGTGGAGAAAGGTCAAATCCGGCAGTAACTGTGGAGCGCCCTACCGCTAGACAACGCGGCATCATGGTTTGGGGCGCTATTGCGTATGATTCCACGTCACCTCTAGTGCGTATTCAAGGCACGTTAAATGCCCACCGCTACGTGCAGCATGTGCTGCGGCCGGTGGCACTCCCGTACCTTCAGGGACTGCCCAATGCTCTGTTTCAGCAGGATAATGCCCGCCCACACACTGCTCGCATCTCCCAACAGGCTCTACGAGGTGTACAGATGCTTCCGTGGCCAGGGTACTCTCCGGATCTCTCACCAATCGAACACGTGTGGGATCTCATTGGACGCCGTTTGCTAACTCTGCCCCAGCCTCGTACGGACGACCAACTGTGGCAAATGGTTGACAGAGAATGGAGAACCATCCCTCAGGACACCATCCGCACTCTTATTGACTCTGTACCTCGACGTGTTTCTGCGTGCATCGCAGCTCGCGGTGGTCCTACATCCTACTGAGTCGATGCCGTGCGCATTGTGTAACCTGCATATCGGTTTGAAATAAACATCAATTATTCATCCGTGCCGTCTCTGTTTTTTCCCCAACTTTCATCCCTTTCGAACCACTCTTTCTTGGTGTTGCATTTGCTCTGTCAGTCAGTGTACATAATAAAAACAGTGGTTCTTTGAATTTACGTACAGTAAAGTACACTGAATTTCATGCCTACTAAAACTAAAAAGGAAACCACCGTATTGTCTTACGTTTTATATTGCATATTGTACTGTACAATATTCACTCATTACTGCTTAGCGAAAAACATCACTCACAGGAGGGGTTTATTTTTCGACTTTTGTACGTGCTCATTCTGATTAAATTTTCCTACGTAATGCAAAAGAGAGTTTCAATCATTTTTGGTTGGTTATACACAAACGCATAACGTTCTAACTTATTAATACACTGCACGGATTTTTGATGAGTAGGTAGCTCCTTGGGGACAAAAGCTTTCTCCTTCTTAAGACAAGCTTTATTCTGAAGAAATAACTTTTTGTAGCAATACATCATTATCATCGTGGACTATCAATATATTATCGAAATCACAAAAAGAACCAACGTCTTGCAATTCACTGCGAGGGACTTCAGGGAGACATATCAATTCCAAAACACATTTCACAGTTGTTTCTTTAGACGCGTCCATCCAAGCACCATGGATCCAGCACATTGCATCGAGGATGGTCACACTCCGTGTGAGGGATTTCACTGTACTTTGTTTACACTTATTCCGACTTTAAGTTTTGTCTTACTCTAAGCCATACATTTTATTTTGTGGCAGTGAATTCCTGAGAAACTGGATTGTACTTATGTTAAGCTACATGCAAGGGAATATTTAAACGTGTTTTCATTGTAATTATTATGTTAAACTCAAATCAATTAAATCCACGTCTGAGATGGACGTTGGCGATCTAGTCACGAGCCACTGACCAGCCATCCTGAGCCGGAGTTTACTTGCTTACTTTTCGCTCCTCCCGCAGCGAACAGCATCCATTCAAGTCTTGACCATCTCCAATATAACTTAATTTCATAGTTCTCACGGGATCCGTTGTTTCAACATGGCTATACCGGTGACTATGCCAAACTACTTTTTAACAGTCATGGATTTTTTGTTTCTTGTGTTTACTTCTTCTTCTTCTCCTCCTTCATCCGTTTACCCTCCAGGGTTGGTTTTTCCCTCAGACTCAGCGAAGGATCCCACCTCTACCACCTCAAGGGCAGTGTGCTGGAGCTTCAGACTCTGGGTCGGGGATACAACTGGGGTGGATGACCAGTACCTCGCCCAGGTGGCCTCATCTGCTATGCTGAACAGGGGCCTCGTAGGGGGATGGGAAGGTTGGAACGGATAGGCAAGGAAGAAGGAAGGAAGCGGCCGTGGCATTAAGTTAGGTACCATCCTGGCATTTGCCTGGAGGAGAAGTGGAAAACCATGGAAATCATTTCCAGGATGGCTGAGGTGGTAATCGAACCCACCTCTACTCAGTTGACCTCTCGAAGCTGAGTGGACCCCGTTCCAGCTCTCCTACCACTTTACAACTTTCGTGGCAGAACCGGGAATCGAACCGGGGCCTCTGGGGATGGCAGCTAATCACACTAACTACTACACCACAGAGGCGGACTCATGTGTTTACGAATTACGTTATCTATTCTTCATTCGTTATCACGATTTTTTTGTTTTGATATCGTTTCTCCTAAGCCGGTCCCGCGGTGTAGGGGTAGCGTGCTAGCCTCTTACCCGGAGGCTCTAGGTTCGATTCCCGGCCAGGGCACGGAAGTTTACCTGCATCTGAGGGCTGGTTCGAGGTCCACTCAGCCTACGAGATTACAATTGAGGAGGTATCTAATGGTGAGTTAGTGGCCCCAGTCTAGAAAGCCAAGAATAACGGCCGAGAGAATTCGTCGTGCTGCCCACACGACACCTCGTAATCTTCAAGCCTTTGGGCTGAGCAGCAGTCGTTTGGTAGGCCATGGCCCTTTGGATCTCTTGCACCATGGGGTTTGTTTTTGTTCTAATATCTTGTTTTCAATTAATAGATTGTTGTTATATAATTGATTATTTTTGAAAGTGTATTTTTTTACGTCGCACAAACTCAGCTAGGTCTTTTCATCACGATGGGATAGGAAAGGGCTACGACTGGGATGGAAACAGCCGTCGCCTTAATTTAGGAACAGCCCTAGCATTTTCCTGGTGTGACGTTTACTTTCATTTCAAATTTGCCATAGGCATTGGCTGGTATTTGAACCTCGGCTATTTGGATGAAACCAGTGACAATATCAGTTAGATATCAAGGCCCTCCGGCAGAACTTCAACATCTTAGCGAAAATGAAAATCCACAGTCTCTTTCCAGTTATTCGGCCGGGCCAGGAATGAAATGAATGAAGCCCCAATCTATCGGCGAGGATAGGAATTTTGCCGGCTGCCGAAGCCTGTCGCACTCTTCTGGGGCAATGATTAGTGACTGACCGATGCAATGAAATTGTATTGAAAAGTGTTCCTGGAATGGAAGATGACGGGGAAACTGGAGTACCCAGAGGAAAAGCTGTCCCGCCTCCGCTTTGTCCAGCACAAATCTCACATGGAGTGACCGCGATTTGAACTACGGAACCCAGAGGTGAGAGGCAGGCACGCTGCCGCCTGAGCCACGGAGGCTACACCAACATCCTGGTATCTCTAAAAATGTCGAACGTGTAAAGTTAACTGGGCCATTTCGAACATTAAAATGCTTTTGGTTTCTCTATTAATAAGGAAAATGAGAAAGGAGGCTTTCTAAGAAGTTGGCTCCGTGCGCCTAGTTCACCGTTACCCCTGCCAATAAGGATTCTTGCGGTTTATCGTCGCACTAACACGTACAGGATTTCTGCCTTGCTGGCATGGGAAAGCGCACGACTTGAAAGGCAGCGCCCGTTGCCTTAATTAAGGCACAGCTGGTGTGAAAATGAGAAATCAAACGGACCAACTGAACTCAACATCTTCCAATTGCTAGCTTACATTTACACTTCCTGTGCCACGATATCAACTTTCATGTTGTTGGTGGTGGTGATTATTGTTTTAAGATGAAGCACAACTGGGCAACAACCTTCTCTTAACACAGATGAGAAATGAAATGAAGAAGGTCTGATTCTTCGATGTATTTGCAATAGAACGAGAAGGCCAATGAAGAGTATGAAAATAAGATTCCTTAGGCCTCTAAAACCTAATATGATTGGGGTCGGAAGAGAACACGAGTTAAGCAAGGAAGGTCGGATAGAAAAGATGAAGTGAGGAGCCTGGTATGAGAAAGTGGAAGCAATACCAGAATGCGGACCTTGGTACCAGTCTACGTTTCTAGGATGAGATCCGCTAGGATTTCCTCCTTCAGCCGGCTCTTACGACAGGCAGTGGACATCGTAAATATATTATTATTGTTTTTATTATTATTATTATTATTATTATTATTATTATTATTATTATTATTATTGTACCGGGCGGTACACCTCCACACCGTTTATTTAAAAGTTGCGCCAGGTGAAACTCCTCTTCTGGAGGAAGTCTGAACTTTATCTACGGTCTTAATTTCCAAATTTCTCAGAAGATGTCACTACCTGGAAAATTTTGAGTTTGTGAACTGTGTCATTTTCGACGTACTTTTTTCTTGCTTGTATTAAGAAGTGTGAACTTTCTCTTCTAGAGGACACTACTGAAGATCAACAATAGTGCACCCTAGTGCGGAGTCAAAGAACTATTTTGTTGGAGAAAATTTAATTTCAGGAGTTTGTTCTTTGTTAAATTTCTTTCTGTCATTGTTTAAGTTGGCGATATTTACCCCTTTCTTCCCCTTGTTTTGAATGTATCCAATCACGAATTTTTTCAATTAATTTCTGACCAATCTGGTGTATCTTTCCCCAACTTGAATCTGTTGCGGGGTCCTACCCAATAAAATCTTTGTGGGAGGGTGTTTTCTTTCCCCTAACGCCTAGAACTTTTTGCGAGAGTATTTAAACTGCTGATTTTAGGGTCTCCGAGCCACTTCTGTTCCATCTTTCAGTGTATTAAGTACATAGCAGGAGGCGGGAAGCGCCTCTTTCCTCGGCAGCGGTCAACAATAAGGTAATGGCCGATTAATAAATTTTTTCTTTGCCAGCTCAGCAGTTTAACTTTCGGGGCAGGTTCTAAGCGTTCCCCTATGTAACCTTTTCCTAAAATGTAACTTCTCTTTTCTTCTATTCTCTTGTAAAGCGACATACTGGGATAGAGAGTGTTAACCCTCTCGAGCTCCCACTCACATTGTTTGAGGTGAACTTATTTTTCGCAACCTATTCTTCAGTAATGTAAGTTAGTAATTTCTTAAGTCACCTCTGTAGTATGGGATTAGCCCTTGCATCAGTGGCCTTAGAGCCAAAATAGGTCTTAAAGACAAAGTGTATTAGGAGTGCAAGTTCGCCTCCTCTCAAATTGTGATTTTAGAGGTCATGTATTAACTTTCTTGTCATTTAACAGACCTCAGTAGATTGGGTATTTTGCCCCTGTGTATATGTCCTTTGAGGACGGCTTAAAGGTGGAGTTCGGAGTGGCCTATGATAGGCTTGTATTTTAAGGGAAAGTTGCCCTTTTTGAAAATTGTGTTTCTGCCTCAAGGAGGCTTTTGGATGTAATTGGAAGCCGGTGTTTCTGGCATGTTTGGGGGTTTTCGGCCCCTTTGTTGTATGGTGTTCATTGTAAGGTTGGGCTCATGGCTCAAGAATTATGTTTCTGACTCTTTGAAGCCCCAAATGGGGTACCTATGTAAATGTAATTGTCAATCGTGTTTCGGCTACTAAGTACCTGTTCTATTTGTTGTTACCTAATTTTGAAAAGAAAATATAACCTTGTTAAATTTTAAAATTAATTTCACTTTAGTAGCTTGAGACCCCTTCACCACCCAGCACCTTCTTTCATGCATAACTACCCCCAAAACACGGTAACAAGTGGTAGCAGAGCGTGGTTGAATGGGTCTCAATTTAGCCCCTTTTGACGGCTAAGCTCTGTTTTGATCCGAACTCTAACCATTTTCTCAGTTGCTGGAAATTTTTTATTGAGGTTTTTCAAAATTTTTCTGTTATCATGCCCGGCCCTCGCGATGTTCTCCTCCTTAACTACTTGCGCAAAGAGGAGTTGATCTACGAATTAACTATTAGAAACGTGCAATCTGGAGGCACGGTTGCTATCGACACTAACAAGCTTAGAGACTCCCTTGATTTGCCCATTTCCATCCCCAATTTGGGAGAGAAAGAAATTGATGACTCTCTTTCCACGATCGTCGAGAACATTACTGGGCTAGCATCGGTCGTTAGTTTCTTTGATGAAAATGATCCGTCTCCTAATCAAATTAAGCGTGTGCAAGGCAGGCTATATCATTTTTCAAATAGAGTTAGTGATCTGTTGTCTCTAAAGGTGAATGACGTTCAGAGGAAGGAAGCTAATACGCTCCTTGAAACTATTTCTGAATTGTCTAGTAAAGTCACTCAATTGTTAACTGGGGAAATTCCTCCCAAATCTGATCAACCCACCATAGTGAATGTAGGTAGTGAGGAAGAGTCTCCTAAGGGAGAAGTAAATAGGAAAACCCCCACTGCTCAAACTATTTCTGCCCCATTGGACAACGAGTCTGAACGCCGTGCATCGTTGAGTAACATCCGTGCTGAATTAACTTCTTTGCCCCTGAAACCTCTACCTACTATGTCACCCGGGTTTAGCAGCTTGCCTCATCCATTGGCAATGTTGCTAAGAGGTATCTCTAAGTTTTCTGTCAACACCACCAGTGAAGTTATTTCATTTTTAAGATTTTTAGTTGAATTTCAGGATCACGCCCTTGTGTTTTCTCTTTCCCCTTGTCAAATTTTACAAATAACCTATCCTTATGCTATTGGTGTTCTCTCAGATAAAATAGTAAGAGCTATTGCTGAACAGTCATCTATTGAAGATTTTCACGCACACTTGCTTGCAAATTTCATTCCTGCCCGCGCGAGGTCATCTCTGATTCAGAAATACTATTATCGGGTACAGCGCTTGGATGAAAACTTGGCTGATTTCATACAGGACATTAAGTTTTATACTAGGGTGTTTGCCCTTCATTTTCCTGAAGATCAGATTGTGCAGGCTATTGTAGAGGGAATTTCACCTCCCTATAGGTCATATTTGTGTTTCGCGGCGTGCCCGCAAACCTTCTCGGAACTTGAAGCGTTGGCCGTCTCGGCGGAAGGAGTTAGATACGCCGATTCTTTGCGTGTCGCGAAAGAACCCCCGCCTTCCTTTAGTAACACTCGGCCTCCACCTCGCCGACCAGTCAATCCCCGTAAATGTTATGCGTGCGGGGCGCCTGACCACCTGCGCAATAAGTGTCCTCTGATCAAGTCTAGTAGGGCAAATAATGGAGCTGGTTCATCACAAGGCTGTTTTAAATGTGGGGCTTTCTCACATATCGCCAAGAATTGTCCCAATTCGAATAGCACCCCCTCCTGCTCAACTTCTGGGGTAACTTCCAACAACAATCAAAAGTGACTAGTGGCTTCGGCTGAGTCAACTAATTCATCTTCCCGAGGCTCAGCCCCTGGTAAGCAGATCGAAAATCCTGGGAACGTTAAATCTGCTAATCTGTCCTTTGAATGCCCCAAAGAGTGTCTTAAGATTGCGGCGGATACCCCCGCACCTGTTCCTTTCCTTAAGATTGAGGTAAATAACGAACCTATAACAGCTCTATTAGATTCAGGCAGTGTTTGTTCCATTATTTCGGCTGAATGGTACTCGAAATTGAAGTCTGTTTGTAACCTACCTGTCTATGACTCTTCTCCTGTGAAATGTGTTTCTGCTAATACATCTCCATTAGAAATTCTAGGTTCCTTACTGGTCAAAATTCGTATTTTTAAATTTACATGGAAAATTAAATTGTTTGTGGCCAAGCAATTGTCTTGCCCCATTATATTGGGAGCTGACTTTATTTCTCACACTGGTCTTGTGCTCGATCTCCAGTCTAGGTCGTGCACATTCAAATTTGCTTCTAGTTGTAAAATTCCACTATTAAAGTGTAATTCTGTGTCATGTTCTTCTATTTCGCCTACCCAGGATGAGATGTTGTTAGACCTTAGACATCTACCTGAGGAGCAGGCTGATAGTATTCGCAAACTGTGTCAGTCGTTTCCCGAGGTATTCTCTGATACTCTTGGCGTTACTGACCTGATCGAATACAAAATTGAGGTCACGGATTCGATTCCTGTCCGTTTTCCACCGTATAGGCTATCTCCACCTAAAATGAAGGCTCTGAAAGAAATCATCGATCAGATGTTGAAGGATGGTATTATTAGGCCCTCTAAGTCAGCGTATTCTTCGCCTATTTTTCTAGTCCCGAAACCCCAAGGGGGCTTCAGGCCTGTAATTGACTACAGGGCTCTCAATCGGAAGGTGGTGTTACAATCTGTGCCCCTTCCCGACCTTCATTCTTGCTTTTCATGGTTTCGTAAGGCCAAGTTCTTTACTATCTTGGACTTGAATCAGGCCTATAATCAAATTCCCCTTGCTGAAGAGTCTAAACACCTTACAGCGTTTGCCACGGACTGGAATTTATATGAATACAACCGCGTACCTTTCGGGCTCCCCACGGGAGCAGCTGTACTCACTATGCTACTAGATAGGGTCTTCTCCGACATCAAATTTGAGTACTTATATCACTACTTGGATGATGTCGTCGTGTTTTCGGAGACCTTCGAAGAACATCTAGATCATCTGCGAGAAGTTCTGAATCGCCTTCGTAAGGCTGGGTTAACTGTCAAGTTGTCCAAGGTCGCTTTTGCTAAGCCCTCTATGTCATTCCTAGGGCATATTGTGTCACCTGATGGTGTAGCAGTCGATCATTCTAGAACACAGGCCATCCGTGATTTTAAACCTCCCAAGGACATTAAAGGTATCGCCAGGTTCATTGGTATGGTGAATTTCTTCAGAAAGTTCATTCCTAACTTTGCTAATAGAGCGGCGCCATTGAACCTTCTTCGTAGGAAAGGCATCAAATTCGAGTGGGGACCTTCTCAACAAGCCGCTTTTGAAGATCTGAAATTAGCTCTTTGTAATGCCCCTGTCCTTGCCATGCCTGATTTCTCAAAGAAATTCATCGTCCAAACGGACGCGTCGTCGTCGGCGGTAGCGGCAGTCCTTCTTCAAGAGACTGAACTAGGGAGGCGACCCATCGCCTATGCATCTAGGACTCTATCGGCTCAAGAAGCCAAGTATTCCATCAATGAGCTCGAAGGGTTGGCAGTCTTATTTGCCTTAGAAAAGTTCCGTCTCTATCTGGAACATGTCAAATTCGACCTGGAGACAGATAATCAAGCATTAAGCTGGGTCTTAGGTAGGCCGCGTCGTACTGGTCGTATAGCCCGTTGGGCCATCCGTATTTCTGCCTTCCAATTCAATGTCAGGCATATCCGAGGTACCGAAAATGTTGTCGCTGATGGACTCAGCCGTATGTTTTCAGACGACGTTGAGAAGCATGAACAGGTCGACAGTCCATCACCTCCCGAGTCCATGCTATCTGAGGTTAATGCCATCCTAACAGATGTTCCCATGCTGTTTAGGGATATCGAGAAATACCAACGTGAAGATCCGACGCTGGCTCCGATAATGGAAACCCTTTCTTCTGGGGAACATGTTGTCCCTTATGTTCTGAGGAATGGAGTTCTATGTTGCCCTTCGAGGCATGATAAGATGATGAAAGTTGTTGTTCCAGTGGTTCTTGTACCTATGATCTTCAAGTATTATCATGAGACCCCATTAGGAGGGCATCTTGGTATCTTTAAAACTCGTGAAAAGATTCGTGATATGTTCATCTGGAAAGGTATGGACGGTGAAATCCGTGAATTAGTAAAGGCATGTAAATCCTGTTTGCTTAGTAAACCGACCATGTCCACTAAGGTAGGTCTTTTGTCTTCTCATCAAGCGTCGCGCCCCATGGAGCGCCTGTATATTGATTATGTGGGACCCTTCCCCCAGTCAAAGGGGAATGCCAACAAGTTCATCTTTGTATGTGTAGATGGTTTTACTAGATTTTCCTGGTTATTTCCGACTAAGCTGGCTACCGCTCAGTCCACCATTTCTTGTCTTAATACTATCTTTGCTTCTTTTGGTCCTTGTCAATACATAGTTTCCGATAATGCTAAGGCTTTTACATCTAATTTATTTCGTAAATTCTGTTTTGACTTATCCATCTCTCATGTAACTACTTCTGCTTATTATCCTCAACCATCTCTGGCTGAACGGGTTAACCGTAATCTCAGGTCCGCACTCATTGCCTATCATCATGAAGATCCTTCCAGGTGGGACACGTCCCTGCATTGGATAGCTTTTGCTTTGAATTCAGCGGTTCATGAATCTCACAAGTTCACTCCAGCTTCTTTAATGTTCAAGTTTGTTCCCAACTCGCCGCTCTCTAACCTCTGGTCTCTGAATGACATTCTACCCGAGATAATAGATCCGGACAACATTAAAGATCTTTGGAAGAAGGCTAAAGCCAATCTTAAAGTGTCTCATGAAATGGTTAGGGAAAGGTATGATCGTGGACGGAGACCCACCCCTTTGAAGGTAGGTGACCAGGTTATGGTCAAAAATTTTGTTCCCGCGGGCAAGCTTGCCCCCAGATTTCATGGGCCTTGTATCATTCTCGATTTTCTTACGCCGGTTACCTTATTGTTAAGTAATCCAGCCACCGAGAGGATATTTAGGGTTCACCTGTCCCAGGTGAAACCGGTGTAATTTTGTGTTAACTTGCTTCATATTATTTTGAAAGGATATGAAGGTTATATTTTTTTTGAGTTTCACTTTTATGGCATTCTGCCCCTTCTATAATATTTTGGTTTTAGATGTAAGCCTTTTGTAAAACCCGCCCCGATCCGTTAAACTGCCATCCTGTTCTTGCCACGGCCATTACCACGCTCCCGTCTCCTGCTCCACCTTACACTGTGGCTTCATAAGATTAAATGCCACGGATATCCACACGCCGCTGGCCCCTCAACCTCTCCATAATGCCTGTGCCTTCAAAAAGACGATGGTCCAACACAATTCTGCCGCCTAGCCTTAATGTTTCAGTGCCCCCGCAGCCGCGCAGCGCCGTGCAGCAACTGGGGAGGGGGATGGGCCCCCTCCTCTCCAGCGAGGACGACATGTGCACGGCGAGCCGGAGCTCTCCTCCCGGCCAAGGCTGATGTGCGGCGCACGACCTGCTTCTGGCCCGCAGCCTGTATATGTTCACCGCGGGCGCGGCGTGTTTCAACACTCTGCTCCCCTCATAGTGCGGGCGAGCGGTATCTCAGGGTACTTAAGGGGTCCGAGCGGCCTCCTTTTGGACGCAAGCTGCAACGGCCGGTCCGGCCATCCAACTTCATCAACATCAACTACATGGACAGTTACTATAAGAGATAACTACATTTGGGAATCCAACAGCAATATCTGATGGACATTGCAAATTTTTCCTTCACTTTTAAGTAGTAAAAGCTTATCTTCAGAAATTCAACTTCTATAAACCTAAAGACTTCACTTCACCTCCAACAACAAAATTTTGGAACCGAATTAAGAAATTTCTCAAATACTTCTGCAAGTTATCTTAATATCAACATCAAAACTTGGAACTTATTTTCAAACAAAAGTTTATGTTCTTCTGTGTTACCCCGTGGAGGAACTTTTGGGGGGGGGGGGGGAGGTCTGTACCGGGCGGTACACCTCCACACCGTTTATTTAAAAGTTGCGCCAGTTGAAACTCCTCTTCTGGAGGAAGTCTGAACTTTATCTACGGTCTTAATTTCCAAATTTCTCAGAAGATGTCACTACCTGGAAAATTTTGAGTTTGTGAACTGTGTCATTTTCGACGTACTTTTTTCTTGCTTGTATTAAGAAGTGTGAACTTTCTCTTCTAGAGGACACTACTGAAGATCAACAATAGTGCACCCTAGTGCGGAGTCAAAGAACTATTTTGTTGGAGAAAATTTAATTTCAGGAGTTTGTTCTTTGTTAAATTTCTTTCTGTCATTGTTTAAGTTGGCAATATTTACCCCTTTCTTCCCCTTGTTTTGAATGTATCCAATCACGAATTTTTTCAATTAATTTCTGACCAATCTGGTGTATCTTTCCCCAACTTGAATCTGTTGCGGGGTCCTACCCAATAAAATCTTTGTGGGAGGGTGTTTTCTTTCCCCTAACGCCTAGAACTTTTTGCGAGAGTATTTAAACTGCTGATTTTAGGGTCTCCGAGCCACTTCTGTTCCATCTTTCAGTGTATTAAGTACATAGCAGGAGGCGGGAAGCGCCTCTTTCCTCGGCAGCGGTCAACAATAAGGTAATGGCCGATTAATAAATTTTTTCTTTGCCAGCTCAGCAGTTTAACTTTCGGGGCAGGTTCTAAGCGTTCCCCTATGTAACCTTTTCCTAAAATGTAACTTCTCTTTTCTTCTATTCTCTTGTAAAGCGACATACTGGGATAGAGAGTGTTAACCCTCTCGAGCTCCCACTCACATTGTTTGAGGTGAACTTATTTTTCGCAACCTATTTTTCAGTAATGTAAGTTAGTAATTTCTTAAGTCACCTCTGTAGTATGGGATTAGCCCTTGCATCAGTGGCCTTAGAGCCAAAATAGGTCTTAAAGACAAAGTGTATTAGGAGTGCAAGTTCGCCTCCTCTCAAATTGTGATTTTAGAGGTCATGTATTAACTTTCTTGTCATTTAACAGACCTCAGTAGATTGGGTATTTTGCCCCTGTGTATATGTCCTTTGAGGACGGCTTAAAGGTGGAGTTCGGAGTGGCCTATGATAGGCTTGTATTTTAAGGGAAAGTTGCCCTTTTTGAAAATTGTGTTTCTGCCTCAAGGAGGCTTTTGGATGTAATTGGAAGCCGGTGTTTCTGGCATGTTTGGGGGTTTTCGGCCCCTTTGTTGTATGGTGTTCATTGTAAGGTTGGGCTCATGGCTCAAGAATTATGTTTCTGACTCTTTGAAGCCCCAAATGGGGTACCTATGTAAATGTAATTGTCAATCGTGTTTCGGCTACTAAGTACCTGTTCTATTTGTTGTTACCTAATTTTGAAAAGAAAATATAACCTTGTTAAATTTTAAAATTAATTTCACTTTAGTAGCTTGAGACCCCTTCACCACCCAGCACCTTCTTTCATGCATAACTACCCCCAAAACACGGTAACAATTATTATTATTATTATTATTATTATACTTATGAAAGCCGGCCCCGCGGTGTAGGGGTAGTGTGCCTGTCTCTTACCCGGAGGCCCCGGGTTTGGTTCATGGCCAGGTCAGGGATTTTTACCTGCATCTGAGAGCTGGTTCGAGGTCCATTCAGCCTCTGTGATTACAATTGAGGAGCTATTTGACAGTGAGATGGCGTACCCGGTGTAGAAAGCCAAGAATAACGGCCGAGAGGATCTGTCGTGCTGACCACACGACACCTCGTAATCTGCAGGTCCTCGGGCTGAGCAGCGGTCGGTTGGTAGGCCATGGCCCTTCGCGGCTGTTTCGCCATGGGGTTTGGTTTGGTTTGGTTATTACTTATGAAAATACAATGTATAAGGAAGGGACTAAATCAGGTTTCAACAATTAATCACCAAATATGGAAATATCGCTCAAGTAGACACATTTAAGTATCTAGGTAGAATTATTGAACCAACAGGGTTAAATCAGCAAGCTAACAAAGAAGGAATTGAAAAACTTCAAAGAGCAAACACAATTACTTGTAACAGATACAATAAAAGAACTAAATCAGAAAAGGCAAAATTACGATATTATAACACAGTAGTTAAAACAGAAGCACGATATGCAACTGAATCTATCATAATTGGGGGCAGATCTCGAATAAAGGTGATCCAAAAACAAGAAAGAAAAATCCTCATGAAAACCTTAGGACTAAAGTGAGAAAATGGAATTTGGATGAAAAGGAAATCTATCAAGTTAGAGAAAAAATTACAGATACCATCAGGAAAAGACCATTACAATTTTATGGTAACTTATATAGAATGGATAGTAACAGGCTCACGAGGAAAATTTTAAACTTGGCCTTATCAATGAAAATATCACAACAATTGGGTAAAAGAAATCGGTGAAGACCTAAAGAAATTGAAGAAACCATTCAAGAGAGAATAGAATTCAGAATTTTAATTCACAAACATACTTTTTTTTGTAAAGCCCACTCGACTAAATTCAGGATGGACTGAACATCGTAGAAAAGAACACAGCGAGAGGATGAAGAGATGTTGGGAAAAGAAGAAGCATGAAATGCTAATAAGTTCAAACGCGCTCTTTAGTTGGGCATAAGGAATCTAGGATTATTATTATTATTATTATTATTATTATTATTATTATTATTATTATTATTATTATTATTATTATTAACAGATACACGACAATTCCGAAATATCCCGGTGGCAATGGTCACTTACAGTAGTGTGATAATAAAGTAAAATAAAAACATAATTGTCCGCCTCTGTGGTGTAGTGGTTAGTGTGATTAGCTGCCACCCCCGGAGGCCCGGGTTCGATTTCCGGCTCTACCACGAAATTTGAAAAGTGGTACGAGGGCTGGAACGGGGTCCACTCAGCTTCGGGAGGTCAACTGAGTAGAGGAGGGTTCGATTCCCTCGTCAGCCATCCTCGAAGTGGTTTTCCTTGGTTTCCCACTTTCCCTCCAGGCAAATGCCGGGATGGTACCTAACTTACGGCCACGGCCGCTTCCTTCCCTCTTCCTTGTCTATCCCTTCCAATCTTCCCATCCCCCACCAAGGCCCCTGTTCGGCATAGCAGGTGATGCCGCCTGGGCGAGATACTGGTCATTCTCCCCAGCTGTATCCCCCGACGCAAAGTCTCACGCTGCAGGACACTGCCCTTGAGGCGGTAGAGGTGGGATCCCTCGCTGAGTCCGAGGGAAAAACCAACCCTGGATGATAAAAAGATTGAGAAAGAAAGGAAAAATTAATTATCCAACAACAATAGCAAGAGAAAGAGGAAGAAAATATTCCATGAAAAGAAAATATTACCCTAAATCCAGCATCATTGTATACAAATTCACACACACAACTTAAGTATTTCAAAGTTTTACACTATGACTTGCAGTAGACTGAGCGGTCCAATTACTTACTATTATCTTACCATCGTCCGGCTCCATGGCTAAATGGTTAGCGTGCTGGCCTTTGGTCACAGGGGTCCTGGGTTCGATTCCTGGCAGGGTCGGGAATTTTAACCACAATTGGTTAATTCTGCTCACACGGGGGCTGTGTGTGTGTGTGTATCGTCTTCATTTTCACTTCATCATCACGACGTGCAGGTCGCCCCCGGCCGTCAAATAAAAAGACCTGCATCTGGCGAGCCGAACGTGTGCTCGGACACTCCCGGCAATAAAAGCCATACGACCGGGCGAGTTGGCCGTACGTGTAGAGGCGCGCGGCTGTGAGCTTGCATCCAGGAGATAGTAGGTTCGAATCCCACTATCGGCAGCCCTGAAAATGGTTTTCTGTGGTTTACCATTTTCACACTAGGCAAATGCTGGGGCTGTACCTTAATTAAGGCCACGGCCGCTTCCTTCCAACTCCTCGGCCTTTCCTATCCCATCGTCGCCATAAGACCTATCTGTGTCGGTGCGACGTAAAGCCCCTAGCAAAAAAAAGCCATACGCCATTTCATTTCATCTTACCATCGGAAATACTACAATTGTCCGGCTCCATGGCTAAATGGTTAGCATGCTGGCCTTTGGTCACAGGGGTCCCTGGTTCGATTTCCGGCAGAGTCAGGAATTTTAATCATCATTGATTAATTTTTCTGGCACGGGGCTATGTGTTTGTGTCGTCTTCATCATCATTTCATCCTCATCACGACGCGCAGGTCGGCTACGGGAGTGAAATCGGAAGACCTGCATCTGGCGAGCCGAACATGTCCTCGGACACTTCCGGTACTAAATGCCATACGCCATTTCATTTCAATACTACAATTTACAGTGGGTTGAGTGTTGCATTAAAATATTACGCCATCACATAGAGATTTTCACACAATTTACAGAATTCTGGAGCCTATTCTTGAAGCATCTTACCTTTTTGGGAAAAGGCTCGAAGACAGCTACAGGTAATGTATTCCAGTCATCAATTCCCCGATTTACAAATGAATATTTACCATAGTTAGTTTTCTGCGATCTTACTTTTACTTCATGTGTATGATCTGTCCTGGTTATTTAACACGGTTTTTCTAGTCGACTGTTCAACTCTTCCCAAGCTGGTTTATTGGTGTAAGCATTATAAATATTAATATTTTACTTTTTACCTCTCAATACATTATGCACAGGCCAGAGGGTTTAAGGTCATAAGGGAGGTGATTAGTACTTCTGAATTGCGAAATTTGGCTTCAGGATGGGGCGTGTGACCACAGAGCAGACGTTTAATGTACATGGTCTCCAAACGTTGCCATTGGCTCTGCTTCTTGGATAAGTGGACTACTGTAACGAGAGAGGCTCGGTCACAAGCAAACAGTGACCGAGGTGGGTAGCAGGTATTTGTCTGGAAAAAAGAAAGATGTGCTGTTGTTGAAAATAATACTATAAACATATCAGTGACTACTGTGGAAGGAGAAAGGTGTTTATCTACATCAAATGGATTAAACATTTTCCTGAGAAGTGAAATGGCTACTGACAGGTGAAAACGCGCTGGCTTTGATCGATAGTTTTGTTACAGATAAAGAAAGAAGAGTGAATCTGACATAAGTATTAATGATAGGGTAAGTCTAGATGTGTTTTTGCAGTTTGTCTTACGGCTATACTTACATGTGTAGTTTAGACTTCTGTTGTCAGTGTCTGTACTTATGCCTTAACGTGACCCTCATTTATGAAACTTCACGAGTCGCTACTGGTCCCTAACCACAGTGTAACAACTTTCAGGCATACTTTCTACACGCTTGAGTACATAGATTCATGGACCAATTCATATACCTACAAAGTATTCGGTTGTCTCCAACGTTCTTTAAATTGCAACTTCGGTGAGATACTTGTCGTTTAGTTCACACCGTTTCCACGACCACTGACCTATGAGAAAACAAATACAGAAGATTTATAATCGAGGTATGATTGCTTTCTCTTCTTATTCTTTGCATCCGAGTCCATTCAACGCATGCGAAATCTCTCGTAATTTCTTCACGTTACATCATTTTTCCGCATTCCTACTGCTTCAGATGCATTGTCTTATCTCAAGAACCAGTTCCAAACTTGACTTTTATATCCTCATTACGTTTTCTCTCTAATTATTGTTCCCGCTCCATGGCGCAACAGCAGGGCCATGGCCTACCAAGTGACCGCTGCTCAGCCCGAAGGTCTGGAGATTACGAGGTGTCGTGTGGTCAGCACGACGAATCCTCTCGGCCGTTATTCATGGCTTTCTAGACCGGAGCCTGCATTTCACCGTCAGATAGCTCCTCAGTTGTAATCACGGAGGCTGAGTAGACCTCGAGCCATCCCTTAGGTCCAGGTAAAAATCCCTGACCTGGCTGGGAGTCGAACCCGGGGCCTCTTGGTAAGAGTCAGGCACGCTACCCGTACACCGCAGAGCCTGCATTATTGTTTCCAGCTATTCGTATCTCCAGGCTATTTCCGCGATTAACTGAAGCTTATGGTTAAAATTTAAAAGTGTCCAATTGTTACTATCATACAGCAGTAGAAATACTCCTTGTCATATTCAGTCCATTAAAGACCTTAAGTAGCCAAGACGACTGCTACCCAGTAGATTTGTAGTGCACGTGGTAGCGTAGCCACTCTGCATTGCCTTCTTGACCGGGTGAGCTGACTCTCGTATCATCCATATCCTCAGTTGGCGTCGCGATGGTGCGCGAACCTCATTCCACATCAAAATACTCGGACTGGCCGGGAATCGAGCTCTAGGTCTCTGTATGAGAGACATGCATGCTACCCTCTACCTCATGGATGAATAACGAACGTACAATCTCATATATAACCCAAGAGATGAAATAAACTTCTCCAGAGAGAAACTTGAATAAGGACCTGATAGGCTCACCCCACAGCAAGCACACTACCATGGTATTGGTTGAAACCCACGGTGTGTTAGTGTTTGATGCTCATTTCTCTGTCTCTCTCATTGCTCTCAAGCCCGACCTAGCCACGTGCAGATTTAGCATCACCGCCTGGTAGAGCCGTCCGCGAAGCGATCTGATTGCCTAACTTCAGCATTTGTTGAAATGACAACGGTGTGGAACATGTATGAATTTTTTTTTCAAATTGCTTATAAGTATGACCAAAACTCTAACTCTCAAATACTCGGTTCACGTTGTTTCTGACCACCCTGTATATGTAATTTCTTACTGCTCATTCGATTTCTCAGTCAGCAGTAACGTCTGATCGCCCATTCATTCACTCATCCATGCGCTTCAGCGTACAAGTCTCACATTAATTCCCTCGCATACTCATGCAGCATTTCGTTTAAATAACTTTTTTCTTCGTGTACAACCGACATTTGGGAACTTATAATGCACTATGTCTTCTGCTATGAGTTAAAACAAGTTGTTGCTTCCATTTGTCTGTCCATCTCCTTGACTTAATAATGAGTCAAACATCCAGACTGACAACTCACTCTACATATAAAGGCGAGAGAAATATAGTAGATATTGATTGACCTCCAAGGGAATCCTTTTAAGGAGAACTGGTCTGAAGTCTCATTACTAATAGTACTTGCAGGAAAGTTAAAATATTATTTAAGAAATAATTATTTGTGATATGAAAGTAGATTTGAGGGATGCCAGTTTGTAAAAAGTGTCGCGTTAGGGTCAGATGCATTTCGGCGGCACTAGCAAAATGATATGTAATAATATATTCTAGCTCGATGGGAAAACAACGGGAAACTGCGCGATACTATTTGCATTCTATGAACCTTGAACGGCGGCTAGATTTTCAATAATAACTGATCGTGAAAATGTTGGGAATCAGACTATGCTTCAGGCTGAGGCCCCAATTCACATACAATTGCGAATCAATTGAATAGATTTACTGACCCTTAAGCGACAGCTTTTCACTATAAATCTGTTATAATGGGCTTTACAAGACTGATATTACTTGAAGGAAAATAATAATAAAAATAAACTGAGCGAGATGGTCTTGCAGTTAGGGACCCGCAGCTGTGAGCTTGCATTCGGGAGGTAGTGTGTTCGAACCCCCTGTCGGCAGCCCTGAAGATGGTTTTCCGTGGCTTCCCATTTTCACACCAGGCAAATGGTGGGGCTGTACCGTAATTAAGACCACGGCCGCCTCCTTCCCACTCATAGCCCTTTCCTATTCCATCGACGCCATAAGACCTATGTGTGTCGGTGCGACGTAAACCAGATTTTAAAATAAATAAATAAATAAATAAATAAATAAATAAATAAATAAATAAATAAATAAATAAATTTTCTCAGCTTATCTCAGATATTTATCGGGCCACTGGAGCCACCCTGATTCATTTTGGTTTTGGCCAGGGGTTTAAGGCCGTACGCCCTTACTGAAATATCGTATGGCTTTTAGTGCCGGGATATCCCAGGACGGGTTCGGCTCGCCAGGTGTAGGTCTTTCTATTTGACTCCCGTAAGCGACCTGCGCGTCGTGATGAGGATGAAATGATGATGAAGACAACACCTACACCCAGCCCCCATGCCATTGGAATTAACCAATTAAGGTTAAAATCCCCGACCCGGCCGGGAATCGAACCCGGGACCCTCTGAACCGAAGGCCAGTACGCTGACCGTTCAGCCAACGAGTCGGACCGCCCTTACTGATGTCTCGTGATTTTCCATGGGAAAGTTTCAACCCAGAATCGACCTGGATTCAAACCTTGGCCATCCAAGCGGAAAGCCAGTATCTAAGCCGCTGCGATTTTCCCACCAGTTTCACTGTGGCTTCCCATTTACACACCAGGCAAATGGTGCTGGTATTTTGTACTTGCACAGAGTAGTGACTAGTGAAGAAAGAAACCTTTCACGCAATTCTTAAAATCAATCAATCAATCAATCAATCAATCAATCAATCAATCAATCAATCAATCAATCAATCAATCAATCAATCAATCAATCAATCAATCAATCAATCAATCAATCAATCAATCAATCAATCAATCAATCAATCAATCAATCAATCAATCAATCAATCAATCAATCAATCAATCAATCAATCAATCAATCAATCAATCAATCAATCAATCAATCAATCAATCAATCAATCAATCAATCAATCAATCAATCAATCAATCAATCAATCAATCAATCAATCAATCAATCAATCAATCAATCAATCAATCAATCAATCAATCAATCAATCAATCAATCAATCAATCAATCAATCATTTAGGGCAGTCACGTAAGTGGCAAATTGCCTATCAATTGTTTACCTGGAATTTTCTTTAATAATTTCAGAGAATTTGGAAATTTATCGAGGATTTTCCTTGGTAAATTATCCCAATCTCTAACTCCTCTTCCCTTAAACTTATATTTGACTGTTTGTCCTCTTCATTTCCAACTTTATGTTCTTATTGTGATCCTTCCTACCTTTAAATACAGCACTCAAACTTAATGTAATTAATTCAATGTACATAAGTAAGTTTTGTTCACGGTTTGCGGTTATAGTAGTTTGCTATTTGAATAGAAGAAAGAACAGTTTCATTACGTACCCGGTAAGCAGTGCTATATTTTTGGCCAATTTCTTAACTTTTTCTTGTTCTGCTTTAGCTTACCTTATCGTTCTTATTTACTTTATTTATTTGGCACTCGGCTAGTAGCTATGGAGCCAGCAAAAACATCATGTACAAATACATAAAGTACATACCATATATAAAAGAACACTATATCTAAAAGAACAAGCAACTGATGAAATATCTCAACACAAAAGAAATACAGCGCATTTTATTCACTTCACGGCACACCCAAAATAACCTTCGGCGATAAATTGAGATCTTCAGATCAGTCATAATGTAAAAATCGGGCAAGTGCTAGGTAAATGTCAGTATCAGATCTTCTTAGTAAGCATATAACACCGGTAGGAAAAGGGACATGAATAAGGGCCAGTTTTTAATATAAAGCACGTTGTGACTGTCGATATTTAGTGCAACCGAGAATGATGTGGTTAAGATCGGCAATTTCCTCTTGGACCTTGTCGCACATATGAGAATCCACTATTCTAATTCTAACAAGATGATATGGGTAGCAGCCATGACCGAGACGGATGCGTATGATGGACGTAAGATGGCGCCTACTAAGACGTAATTTGTCAAACCAGGGTCTTGTTGGAATGTGAGGCTGATGAGCAGAGTAGTGTCGTCCTTTAACCTCCTGCGTTATGTTATTATGTTATTCGACCAGTAATTGTGAGATTTGCTGCACAGTAATGGTATGAAGTCCGAGTTGATCAGCTATTTTGTTAGGCTCTATGCCAGCGTCTCCTTTAAGCCAAGAAAATGTATGTCAATGATGATGATTTTTGCTGTGTGTGCCATTTGCAAAATGTCAGAAAGGTAGTGATTAAATTTTTTGCGGTTCATTGAGGGTGTTGTAGTCGCTGTAGAACACTTTGGGCATCCGTAGGAATTAATATTCCTTGTGTTTGCTGTGAAAGTCCAAAGATGATTGCAGTACGAACAGCGAGTAGTTCTGTCGTGAATATGGACGTCTGCTGGGATAGTGAGTACTTTTCAGAAGTATTCAGAGTAGGGCGATGATAAGCATGTCCAACACCGTCGATAGGGTTTGATCCATCCCTTTATATATGAAGAAAATTGGGCCAGATTGATTGAATGAATGCCATTATGCTATTGCTCCTTTTACTGGAGTGGCGTAGGTAGTCTGGGAGGTAGAATACTGCAGGTCGAAAAAGAGATATTTCATATGGATAACGGGAGCCTGGAATAGAGGTATCGCTTAACACAATGGGTATAATATACTTCAGTTCATTGTAGCTTTTGTCGAAGACTGGAATTCGCTGAATACGTTCTTAAATCCAAAGTGTCCGCTGTTAGTTTCATCTTCGGCAAGAGACAAAGATTCTTGAGTGTAACTCGCCGAAGTAGGAAAATATTTGATAATAATTGTCATCTGAGAGAGAGAAAGACATTTCATTTCCTTCGATCAGAATAGCGGCTGTTGGTGAGGATGTCATAGCACCGATGCACAAGCTAATCGTTCAGTACTGTATTACGTCTAGCTTATGAAGAATTGTGTGCGATGCATTTGCAAAGAAGATACTGCCGTAGTCTAAAATTGGTCGTATTAGAGCTTTATACATTAGTATGGTTCGATCTGCTCCCCACCAAGTACGTGTGATAGTTCGAAAGACATTCAGTACACAACTGGTCTTCTTTATGACATGCTCAATATGTATGTTCCATGTAAACTAGCTGTCCAAAAACAGCCCCAAATATTTGGCATGCGATTTTTACGGAAATGAATAACGGCCACGGCCCCTATCCCTTTCCTATCCCATCGTCGCTATAAGAGCTATCTGTGTCCGTGCGACGTAAAGAACTTGTATAAAAAGGATGTATTTAATTGTAGGTGTACTGTTGAGAACACGTTTGGTATGTCGGTTTCTCAAGGGAGCGTTTACGAGAAACCATTTCGATCCAAGGTACAATTAGTAGGGCCGATGACCTTCGATGTTAGGCCCATTAAAACAATAAACAAGCATACAATATTAGTAGATAATATTAATTGTTAAGACAACTTGTGTTCTACACAATTACATGTGACGGGAATGTAACAAGGAAATTTTGGCACAAGATGCGTGTTTGAATGCGATTCCGCGTGTAGGCTGAAATGCAACGCAAGAGGCCTTTAACACACGGGAAGAATTCAAGCATTATTTCATGAACGAAGGAAGTCTTCCGTCTCAACTTCAGTTTTTCCGTAGAGGTAGGAGGAATGAGGAACTATGGCACCATTGTTTAGAAGAAAATGCGATGACTACGATGATGTTTATAATAATACATTAGTATTATAACAAAATATGTTTTGTTTGTAAACCAATTGAAACTATTAATAGTAAGATTGTGTAGCTAAAGGCCCAGTCTAAATCTATGTATAAACACTGTATTTAAAACAATCGCTCAGTACGACGTCTCTTATTATGACATATCGATCAAACGACGTATTTTGATCACATATTTGGATAAATGTATCGGCTATAACGTCCAATGTTGATTTTTATTTGTTACGTATTCGCGGATTGCTGACTACAATGTAACACTAATTATTGTGGATTTTAAATCAGTCTATCTGTTGAATGCTCAAGGCAAGAATCACTGTAAAGATGTCACAAAAGAAAATGAAGGTGTTTAATACTGAAGAAAAGTCACACATCATATATGGCGATTAGAAAATGCGGAAACAAATGTCAGCATCGGGAAGGAATTGGGCGTATCAAGCTGAATGATTTCTACAATTCTGGACAGAGAGAAAAGAGTCTCTTTTCGAAGAAAAATCTTTAAACATCGAGCAGTCCTATCATCTGAGAATATAGATGTTGAAGAATCTTTACTTAGATGGGTTAAACAGAAAAGAACAAATAATGTGCCGATCAATGGGCCTAAGCCAATTAAGTTCCCCGCAGTCCCACTCCACTATTATTGTACTTATTTCAGTTACCGGTACCTTTTTAAGTTTTAACTTAACTCTGTTAATTAAGGATGTAAGTGTGCAGCCTAAAATCTACAAATATGAAAATTATAGCTAAAAAACCGGTTTGTGCGACTATCAACTATAACGACCGCTGATTGAGTCCTTTCAGGGCCGTTATAACAGATTTTGGCTGTATATAAATGGTAGTCTATTTACAATCAACTCGTAGTATTGTAGTTATTTTCTGCCAACAGTTTTCCTTTTCTTTTGGTCATATCTCTGTAATAATTTGCTGAGGTATCATAAATACAAGGATATTATTTCACCTCTTGAATTAGGCTTTCTTCTTTTTGTCCGACATCCATTGTATTACTAAAATGAAGTGCCTATATCTCTACTAAATTCAGACGACACAACTCGACAGACGACATTCCGCCAGACCAACTGTTAAGAAATGAAAAGTGCGCATTTGCCAAGCCAGCTACAGCCTGCTTGGCAATTTGTCTAGCTTAGCTTAGTTTAGCTTAGCTTAGCTTGGCATAGCATAGCTTAGGAAAGTGGCGTGTGTGTGTTACTGTTCTTATATGCACCGAGAGCGATACTTTTCGTAACATCGCGTAGATTAGCTTGGCTTGGCTTAGCTTAGCTTTCTGTATATAGTGACTGTAATAGTTTCAACAGTATGTTAATTTGAGAACGTTTCTTGTAAATTGCTGGTCACAATGAATTGAAATGGTACAGTTTCTTCGATGTTCCTGAAGCCTGGTCTTTGATACAAACCTGAAAGTTCCGTCTTCAATATATTGTACCTTTCTCTAGCATGCAGTAAACAGTTCTCTCTCAGGTAAAATGATTTCAATACTTCTCAAATTTAGAAGAATCAATAGTTTTGCAGCCTCTATAAGGAGTCATATTTATTGAGTAAGGGGAAGTAGGGGGCAACGCGTCCGCCTGTCACCCGGCGGCCCCGGGTTCGTTTTCCGGCCGAGTCAGTGGTTTTTAATTGTAATGATTAATATCCCTGGCCTGGTAACTGGATGTTTGTGACGTCCTTAATCTTCCTTTCCTCACATACAACATTCCACACTACCGCCATTTCAATTACACGCAGGTTCATACAATATGGTGCCAGGAGGGGCAAAAGATCCACATAGGTCAACGCCCCGAACAAATAGCATTAAACAAGGGGAAGTAAGCAATCCCCAACGTCCTTACTGTGAGTGTGCTGATTTATTGCCACGCATGCGCATATAGCATGTTTATACGGAATGTTCGTGCTCTTGCGTGACGTCGTAAGAACTCTCCAGAATTTCAGTGCGCGGTGTCGAGGTTAATTCCTTTTGATCCGAAGTCAAGCCAGCAGTTCAGAGATTTCCGTCCGTTCCTCAGTTTCTTTCGAAAACCGACGAAAAGAATAAAATGTTGTTCTGTAAGATAGAATTATCAATAGTTCTATAGCAAATCAGCACATGAGAAGCAGCCGCCACCAATTAGAACGCTGTAGAAAACAAACTACTACGGAAAATAAAATCAAATCAACATAACTTTATTTGCAAATGAGGTGTCTACCTCGGTGGCAAATGATACACAAAAATGCATTATTATCAAACATTACATTATACACTAACAATTTTTCTATTAAACACACAGCTCGTCCTTAATAAATTTATATTATTAAAACAATTCTACTCATGACATCTTCTGTACTTACTCACATAATCAACTCATATAAAGTGTGTAGAATCACTTGAAATAAGAAGAAGTGCAATAAGATTTAAATTAACATTCCTTTTCTTTTTTACCCCTTTTGGTACCTAACATACATAACGACCTGCTGCGTCTTAAACAGAGCCCCTTTTTGCCACTACTTTTCAGAGTTCCTGAACGGCCTTCACAGCTACCGTCGGAAGTCCACTCCAGAAGGGTGGTCATCAAACCTTAAGGGGATATAGGGGGATAGCTTTAAACGTTCTGGAAATAATGGTGTTAGAAATTAGTTATTAATTGAAATAGATGCTATGTTATGCACTATCTCTTGCCTCTGAATGTTGCAGTGTCATGTTTTCGAACCCCTTTCCAGCCATAAGACACTAAACAACAATAGTGGCTTTGTGGCTTTGGCTTTAATAATTTAGGAATGTTTACTGCCGGAGAGGAATACGGGCAGAGGTCGTGCACGTGGCTAGGACGCGCTAGAAAATTAAATTTGCGGCAATGGCAAGGTCGCAATTTGTAAAAGGAGCATTGTCGTATCCCTGTGGAGCAGAGGATCTGTCGTAAAAACGTGTATATATATGTAGTTCATGCGAAGTTAAGTGAGGACGAGTTATATTCCATGATTTAATTAGGGTTGCAGCAACATCTGTGCGGTACACTACAGAGAAACGCAATTTATCGTCGGTGAAACTGTTATTAGCGGGTTCTAGCTCTTCTTTAATGAACAGTTAAATTTAGACCCGTGTCTAGCATGCAGCATAATGCGAGTGTGTGAGGAAGGAAAAAACATATAAAACGCTCTAGCTTTAGGGGTTTCTTCGTGTATTTATCGGAGAATAAATCTGCTAAGAGTAAGTACAGTTTTGTATCCTGACAACCGTCTCTCGTTTGTTCAGACTATCTTTCTCAAATTAAATACACACATAACTCAGGTAGGAAATATCCGAATACTAGGATATTATGGAAAATAAAAGAACACAATGTGCTCTCGAGGACAAAGATAATACTGGGTGGGCAAAATTAAACTGGCACGGAAAATATTTATAAGACTGACTCTGAATCGACCCTTGTTAATGACAGTGGCGGCTCGTGACTGTAAAGTGTGGTGAAGAGCTATAACCCGTTCGGTTTCGAGCGACAGATTTAGGAACTACATGTTGTTTTTGGTTGTTTTGTACTCGTACCTCGTACCTGTGACTGGCGGAGCGTCCAGCACGTAACCAAAAATGTACACAGACCGGAGCGCTGTGCAACGTCATAGCGCGGCAACCATGTGGCTGCCTTTGCTTTACAATGCAAAGTAGAGATAAGATCTGATCGGGAGACTAACAATTATGGAAGCGCGCCACCCTCGGGAAGAGCTGGACATTTTGTCGTGTTTTCATTTACGACGCACAGCTGTTTACTGACGCTAGAAACCTAAAAATTATAGTAGTAAAGAAAATATACATATACATTAATTGTTTTTCTTAATAATTGAACTCACCTATTTTTTGTACATCAAGTCGCTCCTCCGGTCCTTTAAAGCTGCAAACTTGTCGGTAATGTCTTCATAAAATGGTTGTTTGTTCATTAAGTGCAGTAGTAGTTCTTTCTGAACAGCACAACCATGACAATTCCTTCAACCACGATCGTTTGAAACTAAGATTGTAAGATTTATCGGAATGTTTCACTTCTTTTGTAGCACAAACTTGCAGTGATTCAATGGGGCGGCCAAAACGTAGAACTTCATTCTGCTCTTCGTTTCTCCAACGTGAAAATGGTGTTTCTAATAAAATACACACTATGTCATAAACAGGATACATGTTTAAATAAAACAGCACAACGCTACGGATGAACCACGATGCGTAAGTACTCGTGCTTCACACAGGATGATGCAGGGAAGACGAAATATTCCGATCTTCCGGCAACTTCACTTGCACATTCGGCTATGAGGAAAGGACGCCGTTGACGTTACGGTTGCCAAGGCAAAGCGGTACGAGGGAGTACTTGGAAGGTAGAGCCAGCTGCGGAATCTGTCGTTTTCAGTCAATCTCACGCGCCGTACTGTGGCCGACACCCGGCGCTTTCGTGAGTTCCCCTGGTTCTCATCAAGTGATGCGAGCTCTTGGTGCTCCAAACGCCGTACAAAATAACATTTTCTTTCCGTAAAACCAACAAATGTCACACGAATAATACATTTAAAAAACATTAATTCTGGTAAAAATAACTTCACATGAAAAGCCGCCCCTGGTTGGTGAAGAGGAGAACTACCCATCACGGAAAATGCTGGAAACCGTGATTTCGATGCACCAGTCTGTTGTTCTCACATGTCTACGCATGCGCATCTCCCGCAACTCCCGAGTACGTCGCTGTGTCATTACGTGTGAGTGAGTGACAATCAACTCGGCTTCGTATTGTCAAACGTTGAACCGATTGCGTAAGGCAATTAAAGAAAAGCGGTGGGGAAAATTGAGCACCGATGTGATTTTGTTGCACGATAACGCAACACCTCACACAGCCCGCCAAACGTCCGAACTGCTGCAGTGATTTAAGTGGGAAGTATGGCAACATCCACCATACAGTCCAGACTTAGCGCCATGTGATTATCATGTGTTCGCTAAGCTGAAAATGTAACTGGGTGGACGACGATTCCGAAACGATGGGGAGGTGTAAGCAGCTATCTCTAGGTGGTTACATAGCCTGGAGGTGATTTCTACGTATCCGGAATCGAACAGTTGTTTGACCGTTTCGAGAAATGTTTACTGTCTCTTGGGAACTATGTAAAAAAAGTGAACTGATATTGTATGTTGTCATAGCGTGTTGCCTATGTGTAGGTGGTTTCATAAATGGCCATAACAAGGAAGTGTAACTTCGTACATAGGTGTTAGTATTGCAGTTTTTTTCACAATATTGTGTTACACGTTCAAATTATCTATATATATAGATGATATGGTTATTAGTAGGGTCAGGATTGGTGCAGGCAGAAGTTTCTTTCCCATTTCTTTATTAACTGGAATGACGTACAGTATTCTAAATAGGATAGAATTTATACTGTACGCCTACTCATTTATTGTTAAGTTTATATACGAATATTGCTTTATGCTGCTACTAATACATTGAAGGTATAAAAATGTAATAAAATGTGTTATTTATGTCGTTTAACAACATTGGCGAATTATCCGGATTGGACCTGCTCCTGTTTGAGCGGGATTCTACTGTACATAATCTAAACACGTATCTGTGTGTCCCGAGCTTGTCTGCTTGTTATGTACTACATGATGATATACCAGCCCTGAGATACATGTCACGTTGTATTTACAGCGGTGTGCAAACTAATTGCTTTTGTTTGTGTCACGCTGCCTTCTGTCTAGAACATGCACAGAAGTAAGGAAATCAACGGAATGAATGTTTAACATTACTTTCTGAGAGACAGAGCGCTACAGTTTAGTTCGCTTACTTTGTGTTTGTTCTCCTAGTTGGAGACTTGAGGTAGGAAGTAAACTACACAGCTTTATCGATTGCGGAAGGAACAAATTGAGATTCAACCGTGAACGTCTTAGTTAAGCGTAAGCTTCTTACAAACTTTGCTACATCACATAGACATTTTCTCGTAGACTCCCTGCATACTAAAATGTATTCGAATAATAAACACCAGGTAATCATGAGAAGAATTTTGACAAAATCTTACGACTTTTTCTTTTGCTATTAGAACTTCCTAGCCTTTTTTCACAATTTATTGAAGTGGAGTTGACCCTGTTTTTGGGCCGGATTACCATCCTGACAGTAATTTTTTGAGGAGCGATGTATTTACTACTACGAGACACAAACTCATGTTTTAAAATTTACAAATTCATCGAGTTGAACATATGAAACTTCTGTTATTGCTCCTTCAGGGAAGTTGTATCCTGATGAATAACCATGTGTACTTTCAACCCACTTCGAGGTTTGAGGAGCACAATAATGTTAAAATCGTTGAATGCGCCACAGATGGTGACCGACAAGGTCAAAAATCTTGGATCAGTCATCAGAACTCATGATAAAATCGATGCAGATATCAAGCACCGCATCAGTGTTGGTTGGATGAATTGGCGGTCTCTTACTGGTGTTCTGTGTGATAAGCGGATGCCAGTCAAATTGAAGGGTAAAGGGTAGAAAACCACTATCCGGCCTGCCCTCATGTTCGGCTCCGAATGTTGGGCAAGGCCAAGAAAGCATGATAATCGAACGCATAGCTGCCTCTGTGGATCCGTGGTAGAGTGTCGGTCTCCGGATCCCAAGATAGCGGGTTCAAACCCGGCAGAGGTAGTCGGATTTTTTTTGAGGGGGGGGTGGGGAAAGTCCACTCGACACTCCATGTCGTACGATGTCGGCATGTAAAAGATCTCTGGTGATACATTTGGTATTTACCCGACAAAATTAATTAAATGTCAGCCATAGACGCCCAAGACAGATCCGGTTTACTCTGTCTGCCATCTAGTGGGCCTAGAGTAAAACGGAACGTCGAAATTGACGAGCAGACAGCCAGATGGCGTCAACTCGAAATGTCTGCACACGGTAGCTGAGGCCATACGATTATTATTTATTTATTATTATCGAACGCATGTCACAGAGATGCGGATGTTGCGATGATCGGCGGGCGTCACTCTGCACGAGAAAGTGCGCTATGAGCATGCGCGAGGGTCATTTAAAGTTGTGCCCATCAGCGACAAGATGGAGCAAAATCATCTCCGCTGGTGCAGAAATGTTGGACATATTCTCTCCGAGTCAGAGAAGCTGACCTTGAGTGACCTTGATAGTACCCGTTTTATGGGTACATATACGTTCAGGGAAGAAGAAGAAAAAGGAGGAGGAGGAGGAGGAGGAGGAGGAGGAGGAGGAGGAGGAGGAGGAGGAGGAGGAGGAGGAGCTGAAAGCGCCACAGAAGGTACAGTGTAATGTTGGTTGCTTCTGCTGATCATATGATGGAAAGTTGACGTGTGAGTGGTATGAAGGACATCTGTTTCAGAATAGGAAGATCATTTATGGGGCATGTAATTCACAAAGTGGCCATCATTTAGAGTTAACAAAATTATCAGACCAAATTTACACCGTGAGTAGCACGTGAAAAATAAGTCGCTGCAATAATCATAAGAGTTCACTCCATTTAAATCAAAAGCGAATTGCTTCAGAGTTGTAAACCATTGAGTAAAATCAGATCTGTAACCACTCTTGAAGAAAACATATTGAATACCATGCAGTACATACATAGTCTAGAATGGTTTCCCAACCGAAGGAGGAGGTGGCTGTGGTGTTGGTGGTGGTGGAAGTGGAGGTGATTTTTAAAAGGAAGTACAAAAGGTCAACCATCCTCTATTAACATTAATCAAAGTGGGCGGGTTGGGAAGGGAGGTAAAATATCCGGCCCTTCGCAACATGAAGGTATCGGCAAAAAGAAAGAGAAGGCAGGAAGGGCGTGAAAAGGGCTTCGCAAATACAGGGACATAGTTTTATCTATGACGGGGATTGTCACTCGCCCGCTCGCCAGCGCTGCGAGCTTGTCTCCCGCCAAACACTTCGCTTTTGTTTACTTGTGCCAGGCTCCTCACTTTCGTCTATCTTGTCCGATCTCTCTTGGTCAACTCTTGTTCTTTTCCGACCCCGACGGTATTAGAGCATTCGAGGCCTAGGGAGTCTTTCACTTTCACGCCCTTCGCGACCCTTGCCTTTCTTCGTCCGTTACTTCATTTTTCGAAGTGACGGATCCCTTCGTTTTTCTTCTTTTTTTTCTCTCTCTACCCCCTGTGGGTGGGGGACGCAGACGAATAATACACCCACGGTATCCCCTGCCTGTCGTGAGAGGCGAATATGAGGGGCGACCAAGAGATGAATGTATTAGAACCATGAAACTACCTTTGACTAGTACCATCACGCAGGGAACACCATGGGTCGCTTTTACTTGCGAGTAGTACCACTCTGTTAGGTAGGCAGTAGTTTTGTGATTCTTAGCACTCAAGCGGGGTTCAGTGTTGGTTTCCAGTACCCGTGAGTCGTACCCATGTGAGCAACATCACGGGCCTGGGCGTTGCCTGTGAGTTGTACCACTATATGAGCGACAACGTGGGTCTGCGTTGCCTGTGATTAGTACCCACTATGTGAGGAACACCACGGGAATACCGGCGCTCGTGATTAGTACACCTAGGTGAGGAACCTCATCGGTTTGCGTTGGCTATGAGTGCGCCATTGTGTGAGACACACCATAGGTCTGCGTAAACTTTACGACGTACACTACTTGTGAGTAGTACCACAATGTTTGGAGCACCGTGAGTTTATGCTACCTTTGATTAGTACCGCAACTTGAGAAATACCATGGTTCTCCTTTACTAGCGATAAGTGCCATTATGCGGGATCGTTGACATAGATATTGACCCATTCAGACAAGCATCATCGATTCAGGATTGGGCTTTGGAAGCAGTCCCTTGGTCAGTAATATTGTTTCTGGAAATGTGAGGCATTGCGCGTCTTATCCACTGATTGTATTAAATTTATATTCATCAATTCATTCCTCATCATCACGTTTTGAATTCGGGTCAGTGGATGAATTTTGTACTTTTAAATTGTAATCCCATTTCGTCTCATTTCGTACTATAGGGCCGATGACCTAGATGTTAGGCCCCTCTAAACAACAGGCATCATCATCATCATCATCATCATCATCATCATCATCATCATCATCATCATCACCATTGAGGCGTACTGTAATCAGAAATAAAAAAAATAAAACTTGTTAAAAAGTTATTGTTTGTATTAACGTCCAAGTTCTTGAAATGTAGAAAACTATAAGTTCAAATTTACCTCAAACATATTGCTGATCTTTCTCAGTGATGTAAGTTGTAGTCAATTTGTACCTTTTTCATAATATCTTTTTCAATAATTGATAATAGCTCATTAAAGTGGTTGCGATTCATTCAGAAGTAACTTCTACATTTTTGGATCAAATGATGGAATTCAGCATAAACTCCCTTTCCTCTTCCAATACGATGTACACATATACGCCTTCTTTTCGTCGTTCTTTCTTCATCTTCATCTTCATCTTCATCTTCATCTTCATCTTCATCTTCATCTTCATCTTCATCTTCATCTTCAACTTCCAAAACCACAGCCAACAAAGGCTCTCTCCTTTTGTTTCGCTAAGTTAATTCGCCTTTTTGGTTTACAACACCGGTTAGGTTACCTTAGTGCCTTATTCGTGTTATAGCACCATAACAAAGCATTGTTTAGTTTACCTTAGCTTTCTGTGTGTGGTATAAATGACAACTGCTATACCGGAAATAAGGTTTTCTTCGCTCACCACAATGAAGAACTTCCTTAGAAATACAATGCCACAGCTTGGATTGCTATGCACTCAATTTATTGAGAAAAATATAGTTGACAATACCGTGTGTGTGTGTGTGGGGGGGGGGATGGATTCTACCCTAAAGTCATCGACAAATTCTGCAGTAGAAAACAGCGAAGTATGAATTTACATTTTTCGTCAGTGAGTACTTCTTTCTTGGCCCTTTTTCAGTCGTCTTAGATCGGCACTAATGTGCATTAAGCCTAGTTCTACGGCCAGATACCCTTCCTGACGCCAACCTTATGCCGAGGGATGAATTCACTATGCCGTATTTCTGCGGTGGTTAGTAGTGAAATATGTTGCGTATAAATTAACATGTTCATAAAGACGATCATAAATACCGATCCCTCTAGTTAGAAGAATTAACAATACGTGGTTTAAATTCTCGACTCGACCAAGAATTGAACCAGGGGCCCTCTGATCGGGAAGGCACTAGGTTAACCATTCAGCCAAAGAGAGGCAGGAGTGAGTAGTATACATTACTGTACTTATATATTTTTGGGAGTTTACTTATTATTGTTCGATTTCTTACTTGAAAAATGTAGCACACAGTTGAATTTCAGCACGAGCCCCTATTGAATTTAGCCACATATGGGTACTAAACACGAAAAACAACTCTGTGGCATGAAAGACCTTGGCCTGCCAAGACGACTGCTACCGACCCAAAAGCAGATATCGGCGTTTCACGTCGTCAGTGACGACTTCTCCAGCCATATTTTTTGGCTTTCCTGACTGAGTTCAGTGCCTCTCATATCAAGCTAAGTGATCTCGTGTTCTCATTCCGAAGTGGTGTAACTATTCCCCTCTCCCCGCCCCAGTTGTGGTGAGTTGCTTGCACCATTTTAACCACATACCAGCCCTCCTCCTATTCTGAAATTTCTGGCAGTGCTGGAGAACGAACCCGAGCATACGAGGACGGCAACTAATAGTACTAACCATTACGTTGCAGAGACTGAATGAACCCCTTAGTCTACAATGAAGGTCTTTGGATGAGCCGGGAATTAAACCCTAGGCCTGGGGATAAGGTTCACGCCACCCCTCCCTCACGGGACAGGCTAAAATGGACACTAGTTCTGTGTAGTCTCTGGGGTTAACACCAACACCAACGCCCGGCTCCTTGGCTGAATGGTCAGCGCACTGCTCTTCGGTTTAGAGGGCCCCGGGTTCGATTCCCGGCCGGGTCGGAGTTTTTAACCTTAAATGGTTAATTCCCTTGGATCCAGGACTGGCTGTTTGTACTGTCCCTAACATCCCTGGAACTCACACATAACACTATCCCCCACCACATTAACACGCAGTTACCTACACATGGCAGCTGCCGTCCACCCTCATCGGAGGGTCTGCCTTACAAGGGCTGCACCCGGCTAGAAATAGCCACACGAAATTTTAAACCAATATCAACACTCTTATGTCGATAGATTAACTGGCACATACAAGAAGTCCTGTGGGACAAAAATCCGGCACCTGGGCGTCTTCGAAAACCCGTCAGAGTAGTTAGTGGGTCGTAAAAACAATATTATTATTATTATTATTATTATTATTATTATTATTATTATTATTATTATTATTATTATTATTATTATATCATATTCTTCCTGCCCTTTTATCAACTTGTTGGAGTCACTAAGTGATGGGGAACATGCGCAGTTTTATGGCTGGTTGCTTTTACATATCAAACATTTAGTAGAGTTATGTATCACTATTGCGTGCTTCTGAGGTGGTTGGTAGTGTAGTGTATTGTATTTAAATGAAGGGGAATATATTAAGAAGAACCAACTAAACCCAGTCCCGGAGACAGAGGAACTAACCATACGCAGATAAAATCCTCGATCGAACCGGGAATCGAATACGGGGCCATCTGAACGGAAGGCCAATACGCTGGCCAGTCAGACAAGGAGCCGTGTAATAATAATAATAATAATAATAATAATAATAATAATAATAATAATAATAATAATAATAATAATAATAATTTTAAACAGGAAGGCAGACATTGAAGATATTAAGGAAACGGAACGTCAAATTTTAAGAAAAATTCTAGGCCAAAAACTCTTCGACGGACAATACCGACTCAAAGGCAGACAGGAAATCAAACAATACACTAAAGTTCACAGTGACATTAGAAAACGCAGGTTTAGTTGCTATGGATAGATTAAAATAATGCAGACAGACTTAAAAGACAAATAGTCGAATTCTAGGAAAACAGGAGTAAAGCCAAAACAAACGCAATGAATGGATTGGCGAAATCAAAACTGATCTGGAACAGGCAGGAATTACACCAGTAGATGTACAAGACCTGATAAACTTCAAATCCAAAATTTACAAATGGCAAGTTGACCAAGAGGAAAGACCAAAGAAGATCGGAACAAGTTGGTATGAAGCCCACAGTAAAAGAATGAAAGACATATGGGCACAAAGGATGGCAAACGCACACCTCTCTGCTTAGTCCTAATGGGCTTATTCGCAAATATATAAATGTATAAATCTGACTGAAATTTTATTTCTAATTAGTGAGACTGACCTTTTCCTACTGCGGTACATTATCTCTCTCTGGCTATCCTACTGAGTGCCCCCTGGAATCGAACTGACGGAGCCATCATTTCTCCGGCTACGCATACAGGGGTCTGCGTTTCAACAGTTGGGAACATTGAGGTCTGAACCAGGATCATTTGGTACTCCTGTTATTTCTACGCATTTTGTAGGGGTACCCCTTGCGTCCTGCTCACTATGTTCTGGAGTAGCTTGTTTGATCAGTACCGCCGTATTGACAAACATTACATGTGATTTCGGTCCTATTCTTCAAAATTTGCTAGGTTGTGCCCGATCGGGGAAATGGAATGGGCTTTTTTTTTTTTTGCTAGTTGCTTTACGTCGCACCGACACATATAGGTCTTATGGCGACGATGGGGCAGGAAAGGCCTAGGAATGGGAAGGAAGCGGCCATGGCCTTAATTAAGGTACAGCCCTAGCATTTGTCTGGTGTGAAAATAGGAAACCACGGAAAACCATCTTCAGGACTGCCGACAGTGTGGTTCGAACCCACTATCTCCCGGATGCGAGCTCACAGCTGCGCGCTCCTAACCGCACGGCCAACTCGCCCGGTGGATGGGCTTATAGGGCATATAAATAGCTGTATAAGGAACAGTGAAATAAAAATGAGCCACATGTTAAAAGTAGACTAGAATATTTAATATATCAAAAGTAATCACCAGAACTGTTAATTTTTTATTACAATTGGCTTTACGTCGCATCGACTCAGATAGGCCTTGTCCGACTCGTTGGCTGAACGGTCAGCGTACTGGCCTTCGGTTCAGAGGGTCCCGGGTTCGATTCCCGGCCGGGTCGGTGATTTTAACCTTAATTGGTTAATTCCAATGGCACGGGGGCTGGGTGTATGTGTTGTCTTCATCATCATTTCATCCTCATCACGACGCGCAGGTCGCCTACGGGAGTCAACTCGAAAGACCTGCACCTGGCGAGCCGAACATGTCTTCGGACACTCCCGGCACTAAAAGCCATACGCCATTTCATTTCAGATAGGCCTTATGGCGATGCTGGGATAGGAAAGGGGTAGGAGGGGTAAGGAAGCGACCGTGGCCTCAGTTATGGTACAGCCTCAGTATTTGCCTGGTTTGAAAATGGAAAACCACGGAAAACCATCTACAGGGCTACCGACTGTGAGGTTTGAACCCACAATCTCCCGAATGCAAGCTGACTCAAACCACGCAGCCACTTGCTGGGTGTGTTAATATATTTATCCCACCGAGTGATGAGTGATTCTTGAGAGAGCTCACGGGTTGTCGAAAGAGCCACATGTGTACCCAGTCACACATATCGTCCTTCGATGCGAACCGATGTCCACGACTGTCTTTCTTCAGCTCGTCAAAGATTGTGAAAATCGCATGTGGAGAGATCTGGGCTGTAAGGAGGTTGCTGAAGAGTTTCCTTCCTAAATCTCTGATGTGTATTCCCCACAGAGCTGGCGTTGTCATGAAGACGGATAATACCGGTCGATGGCATACCCGGGCGTTTGGACATAAATATGTCTTATGACCAGCGGTCATTGAATAATTTGTGTGACGGACGGAAGTGTAACCTTAACAACCGTGCAGGCTGTATGACTGGATGGCCAGAACTGTTATCTAGCAACCGTACAGGTTACAGTATATCTTACGGCTGGTGCTCATCTAAAATTAGCAGTCGTTGATGGAGGGTGCCATGACCGAAATACATATTTATGATCACTTAATTTTTGCCAAGGTATTTTCTATATCCATGACCGAAAGACATGTCTATGATCACTTAATTTTTGCCAACGTATTTTCTATATCCATATGGTGGATGCGATTCTGATGGAGGTTGCTAGCATTTAATTACTTTTTAATGCTACGAGAACTTCTAGCTGGAGTTACTGATATGTTAAAGAAGCCATTTTTACGACCAAACACCTATAATTTAGCCTCCAATAAGCACAATATTTTTTGACTTGACCCTAAATGCATGCATTATTTTAATTTCTATTATTATTATTATTCTATGCGAATGGGTCACTTTAAGACCATGCGGGATCGGCATTTGTCGAGCTTTCCTCCTTGCTCAATAGTTCTTCATTTTCATCAATTGTTGTGATTTCTCTTCCTCCAACCAAGTACGTCGTGTTGCTTTCTTTCCTATCTTCCTCAAATCCCCTTGTGTGGACAACTTTTCTGATTACATTTCTATCCTGCAGATTTGGTGATCCTAATTCAGTGAGGTCTTTCTCTACTTGCTTATGACATTTTGATCTCGTACGTTTGATTTGCAGATATTTTTCTATTTCATAAGTAAGTCTGTTGTTATCCATTCTTTCCAAATGGCTTAAACATGGAATTCGCGAGTCTCATTGTGTAAGTAAGTTTAATAATAATAATAATAATTGTTACGGGGCTACCCGTGGAATACAGAGGTGAAAGAAGGTGCGGGCTGGAATGGGTCTATCCACAATATGAAACTAAACTTAAACTTTTACTGAAGGTTATATTTTCAATAGATAACACGATTTAACAAATTTTCATTAGGTGAAATAACAATGAAAGTTCAGCTACAAGGTATAATTTTACAACCAAGAGCACGAAAGCACAAGTTTAGGGGTCTTAACAAATTCTGGGCTTCAGGCCCCACTTTTTACAATTTCTGAGTTCTCCGCTCAACATTTTTGTCCAAAGGGCAGAAAATCCCTTCATGCAAGGAGCCTTTGCTCCAAAAACCATATCAAGCCTCCTAGAGGCACTTTTACCACATATAAAAGAACTGACCCGCTCTCAATTGTCTGAGCCTATCAAAGGCCACAACAGACTTTACCATTAACTGCCCTCAAGGCACACTTACAAAGAAACAGGGGTATCTTGTACCCAACCTGCTGGGCCTTAGTAGAAAAATAACAGGTTAGGTTAATGGCCCAAAATGAAAAATGAATGGAGGCGTGAATTTGCACTCCTACATGAAACTTGTTAAAACCTAAGAGGCACTACGCCGATGAAACAGGGGCTATTCCCAAACTATGGAGGTGACTCGTATAAGGAAAATTTAAGACATTACAGAAAGGAAGAAAACCAATTACAAAACGTAGTCACCTCAAAACAGTATGAAGGTGAGCTCGAGAGGGTAAATCACTCCCTATCCCCGAATTACAGTTAAAGATATATGAAGTTTTACAAAAGTGACGGAAAATTACATATTTGAAGATAGGTTACATAATAAAGGTTTCGGACCTTCCCCGCGGGTTAAACTGCTGAGCTAGCAAGAAATAAAGATGTTAAGCGGCCATTACCTTACTGAAGATCTGATGCCTGAAGAAAGAGGCGCTTCCCGCCTCCCGCTATACGTCCATACACTTAGATGTTGATGATGGCTGAGAGACAAGAAAATCAGTAGTTTTTTTATACCCTCGAGGAAAATTCGTGATCTTTCATGAATAAAACAGCCACACCCACAGGCTTATATTGGCTAGCTAAAAGTTACACATCAAAATCGAAGAAGAAGGACACGATTGGTCAAAAATTACTTACAGTAATTCTGGATTGTCTCAATTCAAAACTGGCGGAAAGAAAAGAGTAATATTGCAAACCCACAAATGAATGAACGAAATTTAGTAAAGAGAAAACTTATGAATACAAAATTTCTTCAAAAAAGTTCCTTCACTTCGCACCAGGATGCATGATCATAGTTTTTTTTAGTAGAGACATCTGTAAGAGAATGTCCACACTTCTTGATCAATGGAAAACAAAACAAGTTGAAATCCACACAGTATTGACAACTTCGTAATCACAAAATTTACGGTAGTGACATCTTCTGAGAAACTTATGAGTTGGTTCAGTTTTTAAAGTTCAGAGTAGAGGAGTACTTTAAGGCGGAAAATTCAAATGAGCGGCGTAGAGGTGTACCAGCCGGTACAATATTAATAATAATAATAATAATAATAATAATAATAATAATAATAATAATAATAATAATAATAATGTTATTTGCTTCACGTTCCACTAACTTCTTTTGCAGTTTTCGGAGACGCCGAGGTGCCGGTATTTATCCCGTGGGAGTTCTTTTACGTGCCAGTAAATCTACCGACACGAGGCTGACGTATTTCAGCACCTTCAAATACCACCGGACTGAGCCAGGATCGAACCTGCAATGTTGGGGTCACAAGGCCAGCGCTCAATCGTCTGAGCCACTCAGCCTAGCCCAGTTAATAAGTTTAGAATTTTTGAAATATGTTTTTAATTCTGGGCCCTAAGAATTTTCTCATCATTACCCTTTCTTTTATCTCCAATTGTTCCTTTAAGTTTTTATGGTGTAAATTGAGCGTTTCTGAAGCATCAAGAGCTTCAGTTTTGATCACTGTTTAGTATTGACGAATTTTACTGTTCCAGGACAAGCAATTTTTGTTATAAACATTCTTTGTGTGTGTGGAAAAGCAATTTCCATTTTCTGAATTCTTGAAGTTACTGAGTTATTTTAATTGCCATTTTCAGTGATACACTCACCTAAGTACTTAATTAAATTATTATTATTATTATTATTATTATTATTATTATTATTACCCACTTGGCACTTCTGATTTTCTGTTGATAATAGTCTTTACATTGCATAGCATGAGCCTAAGTGCTGCTTTGTGTCTGTTATTCGAAATGATTTAACATCGGGTATTATCGTTTATAAATAAAAGTACATCCATTCACTTGATGTGTGTAAAAGGAATAGAGTATGAGGGCTTTAATCTGCGATATTCATTGTAAGTATTATAAAAATATAATGTTTGAAAGGGGTAATTAGCAAAACTAGAAGAATATATAACATTTCTGGGAACACAAAGAGAAAACTGAGGTAGAACCTATGTATTTTATTTCCTCGTATCGTTTGAAGTTGCCCCCGAGGTTTATCACGGAGAGGTATTGTACAGCTATTTCAATTCTGGGCTGGTACATACAGCATGTACACAGCAGTGCACCGTAAGTAATTTACTACGGCTTAGTGTACCGTTCGCAGTGAGCTATTGTTGAAGTTTCTCTTATGCATCGAACTTTTTTTTCCTTTTGCTACGTGTTTAACGTCGCACTCTACAAATAGGGTTTCGATGACGATGGGATAGAAGAGTTCTAGGATTCAGAAGGAAACTACCGTTGCCTTAATTAAGGTATAACTCCAGCATTACAGTAATAATCCACTGAAAACTACATTCAGGTCTGCCGATGGTGTGGTTCGAGACTCCATCTTACGAATACAAGTTTAGAGTTACATAACGCATTACGCGCAGCAAACTCTCTAGGACAGGGATGACAAGCCTTTTCCAACTAGCGTATCTTGTTTATTCCTTTTTACTGTCTAGTGTGCTGTCGGTTATTTTCATTTAAATCATCATGAAACTCTCTCATTTGATTTCGTTAAGGTACCAGATTGCATTACATATAAATCCATTCGACTGGATGTTTCATGGTATTATTTTCCAAACAACACTAAAAATTGCACTTTGAAAACTGGTAAATTTTAGGAATATGATACATTTTTTGATTTAATGCATCCTTGTTAGGCGGAAGGGTGCATTAACTTAATGCATTTTGTAAAATATTGACCAAATAATTAATTTTGACATACTTCTTTATAGAGCGTAATGCTGAAATATGCTATGTTGCAAGATTTTTGGTCTACTTATTACATGTTAAGGTTGTGTGGCGTGCCAAAGTAGTTGTGTTTGTGTGTCATAGGTTCGCCATCCTTGCTCTATGTAATTACCAGTAAAATGCAGAGTGCAGTTGGTAAGATATTTCTTCTGTTAGTTGTTTAACGTTGCACTAATAACTTACATAGAACGTGTCTCTACGAAGCAAGGATGAGAAAATTAAAAATATAAAATACATTATTTTTACATCCCACAAATCACGGATTTTAGAACGCTGAAGTGCCGGAATTTTGCGTGCCTGAGTACCTTCAAATACCATCGGACTGAGCTGAAATCGAACCTGCCAACTTGAGCTAATCAGCCCGGTGATGGAAAAGGTCTAGGATTGCCTTAATTAAGGTACAGCCTGGAGTGAAAATGAAAAACCAAGGAAAAATCTATTCTAAATAAAGTTTGCAATTATGCAAACCGAATCACTCAGGCAACTCACTTCATAGATGGAAAGAAAAAGTGCGGGACATCATTAGGGTCTCCGTCGCAGGTTACGAGAGACCATGGAGGAGTGGACGGTACAGGCAGTCTCAGGATAGAGTGGTTAAGTACTCTGACGGGCTATATCGCACCCAGGAATTGAAGAATGCAATCAGCAAGGAGAATATATGATTACCACACGATAGCGGAACACGAGTGCTGAAGAAGATCACTACGTGTTTATTTTACATGCTGTGTTATTCATTGTAGATTTGGTATTATAACCAGCGTTGCCAACCTCCGAAAATTGAAAAACCGCACAGGAATTCAAAATAAACCGTATTCTTTATCGTAAAACCGTACAGTATTAATATTTGCCCAAATGCACTAAAATTTTGAAATTCAATAGAATGCGTGTAATAATAGCAAGTAGTAATAATATTAAATAGAAATACTTAACTGAAACGTATTGCTAGAAGTAAGAAAATGCAACATATACACTTTGCCCTTTCTTCACCTTTCCTATATTATCTATAGTCTCCCCCGATTGACTGTACTTTTGTTTCCCTCTGGGTATTGTAACAGAAGTTTTTAATTTCGTGTGTGCCTACTTTATTTTTGGAATCAAAAGTTAACCGCATCTCTACTTATTTAAACATTCAAAATAAACGCCCAAGAAAATAATATATATATATTCGGGAGATAGTGGGTTCGAACCCCACTGTCGGCAGCCCTGAAGATGGTTTTCCGTGGTTTCCCATTTTCACACCAGGCAAATGCTGGGGCTGTACCTTAATTAAGGCCACGGCCGCTTCCTTCCCAATCCTAGCCCTTTCCTGTCCCATCGTCGCCATAAGACATATCTGTGTCGGTGCGACGTAAAGCCAATAGCAAAAAAACTTAATTAACACACACTGTAGTAAGGTAGCCAACAAGAAAAAGAAATTGAAGCACTGCACTGTCACGCAAAATAATTTGTAAGTGCATCACAATATTATTCATAAGTTTGACGAAATCACGTTATCCATAAGATTTACAACTAGACGCCGCACTGTCCCATGCTTGATGTTACACCACACTTCACACTGGTTAAGAAAGGATTGGCGGAGTTCGGTGTGGGCTGATTCAAGAGTGTGAGTAAATATAAGATCCACAGTTGATTAAATTTGAAGTAAGGTAATCCCGGCTGCGGAGTGAGACAGAAAAATCCCACGTGTCAGACTATTCAGGTGCTTCATTGATTGATCTGAAACTAGCTCAAAGGTGAATCACAACATTCAAAGCTTGGGTGTCCCCTGGAGAAATGGAGGTAACGTCAAACATGTCCAGGAAATGAAGTACGTTCAAAAAGGACAAAAACAAATTTTGCATACAAAATCTGAATATTTCCAATACGGTAATAAATAAAGTCCGGATTATTAGGTACTGATAGGTTAGAATGCAAACTTACTTAAGACAGTAACAACTATACCCTACACTGTACAACGGATGTGCTACGAGATTTGCATAGATGTTAGGGGTACAACCTATAGAACTCCTTGAATTTATGCTACTCTTCCTATATTATGGAACAACGGGTTGCATGACACTTACTACAAACCAAATTACTTTGCATTCTAACCTGTTACCACCTACAAATCCGAGGTATAGTAATAAATAATGTTTATTAAAAAAATTCGCAGAATCGTATATAACGTGCACGGGTTGACATTCGAACAGTACAGCGTGCATAGAGGGTTGGAAACCGTAAATGTTCCGTTCAAGCTGTACGATTGGCAACGCTGCTTATAGTACTCTACTTCTTCCTTGATGGGGATGAATGTTGCAAAGAAATAAACAAGACCATACCCTCCAGTTTTCTGAAGATGTGCATTGGAAGAGCATATTCAATCAAGCCTTTATCGAAAAGAAATATCTTATTAGTATCCGGTTCAGGCCTCCTTGTGTAGATTTATTTTATAATTAGTTATACATGTGAATATAAATTACTTCTGGAGTCTTTATGTAACCTAATTTCCTGTAATACTGTAAGTTATAAACTATAATATAGCCTGCGGAAATACTTGATTTTGATAATAATGACTAATTTCTGGTACTGAATTCTTTTGTTAACATTTTTAACGTTGCCAGGTTCTGCATTGTTTTCGTTTGGTACCTTCCCAAGTGCTCATAGGTTCTTCAGAACTGATTCGTGCTAAATAGACTTAAACGTAAACTATTCGACTACACGATTCTTTAAAATTGGGTTAACATTGATGAAGGATTACACCAAAACCCTCTATATTATATTTTGAAATTAACAACCTTGAAATTTAAGCTGTGTGATGATTCAGACGATAGAGTGCTGGGCTCCTTAGCCTAAGCTGGCCGGTTCGATCCCGGCTCAGTCTGGTGGTATTTGAAAGTGCTCAAATACCTGAGTCCAGTGTCGATAGATTTACCAGTACTTGAAAGAAATCATGAGGAACAAAATTACGGCATTTCAGGGTCTCCAAAAACTGCAAAATTAGTTGGATACCGGTATAAGATTAGTTATTATTATTATTATTATTATTATTATTATTATTATTATTATTATTATTATTATTATTATTATTACTGTGATTATTATTATTATTGCCTCCGTGGCTCAGACGGCAGCGTGCCGGCCTCTCACCGCTGGATACCATGGTTCAAATCCCGGTCACTCCATGTGATATTTGTGCTGGACAAAGCGGAGGCGGGACAGGTTTTTCTCCGGGTACTCCGGTTTTCCCTGTCATCTTTCATTCCAGCAACACTCTCCATTCTCATTTCATAGCATCTATCAGTCATTAATAAATCACTTTGCGAGTGGCGACCCCATCGTACTAATAGCCTATATCTGCTTCATTAATTCCATCCCTGATCCGGTCAATGACTGTAAAACAGATTGTAGGTTTTCATTTATTATTATTATTATTATTATTATTATTATTATTATTATTATTATTATTATTATTATTATTATTATTATTATTGTTATTACTATGCCCGGTTCCTTGGCTGAATTTTCAGCTTGATCGCCTTCGGTTCAGAGGCCCCCGGGTTCGATTCCCGGCCGGGTCGGAGATTTTAACCTTAAATGGTTATTTCCCCATGACTCGGTGACTGGGTGTTTTTGCTCTCTCCAACATCCCTACAACTCACACACCATATACAACACTATTCTCCACCACAACAACACGCATTATCCTACACTTGACAGATGCCACCCGCATTTGTCGGAGGGTCTGCCTTACAAGTGCTGCACCAGGCTAGAAATAGCCGTATGAAATTAATTAAAATTATTATTATTATTATTATTATTATTATTATTATTATTATTATTATTATTATTATTATTATTATACGACTCATTGACTGAATGGTCAGCCATGAAACCTTCGGCTCAAATGATACCAGTTCGATTCCTGGTCGGGCCGGAGATTTTAATTACGTTTGATTAATACTTCTGGCTCGGGGACTGGATCTTTGTGTTGGTTCCAAAACTCTTCCTTTCATATACTTAAAACGCACTACACTACCATCCACCAAAGAAACTCACAATAGTGATTACATCCCTCCTTGTAGGGTTGACATCATGAAGGGCATCCGGCAGTAAAACAGGGTCACATCTATATGTGCACCGCAGTTCGCTCCAGCGATCTCACACGTGTGGGTAAAGCGTTATTATTATTATTATTATTATTATTATTATTATTATTATTAAAGCCGTGTGTATATAAGCCATTACATTCCTTATCGTGTCAAGACTACTGCTGCCCATTCAGGTAACCTGCAGATATTGGAGTGACACGTGGTCAGCGTGATAACATATTATATTGCTTGGCTTCCGTGATGGAGGCTACTTTTTGTCATATCAACAGCTCCTCAGTTGGTCTCACAAGGCTGAATACATTCCGTTCGCTCCGGAAGTCGAACTGCGGACCTTCGGGTAAGAGGCAGGCGCGCTATCCCTATTATTATTATTATTATTATTATTATTATTATTATTATTATTATTATTATTCCTGTTGAAAAATCAACGGCTTTTTTATCGCCTTTTAACGAGTTCAGTTGGTATTTGTAGGAAAATGATAGAGAGGGGGATAATTTTCGTAGCTCTTGATATCAAAGAGAGAGTTTCTACTTCAAAAATATTTACAGCAAACAGCTGCAATATATTTTTCGAACGTTTATATTCAAATATTGAAAAGTAATATCAATGCAATGTACCAAATAACTAACAGAATACGCATAATATGGTTGATAAAATCGATACGTCGTGAAACTTGTAAAGTTTTCTTGTTAAGAAGACCTTCTATAAAGCGCGTATCCTCACTCTTATCTTCTACGAACCTAAAGAAGTCCGAAGGTCAGAAGTTCCATTCAGACAAGTTGTTTTGTCAAAGCGAGATACGTGGAGAAATGGTTCTCGATATACTGTTAAAACTTTGATAAGTTGTGTAAAACGAGAGTTATGTTCTTGTCTACAGCTGCCTCACTTCCAATAGTATTCTCTAACAGTCTTCACTGGGACATGGGGAGATTTTCAGATTCCATGGTGGTAGTGGTGGTTTAATTCAATTGTATGGGAATGTATCGCAAGTTGTGAAAGGTGTATAACTAAAACAGGAATACAAGTATTTTGCTAACAGAGGCGGCTGTCAAATAGAAAATTGGGTTTTCACAAAAATGAACAGTAATACTGTATTGAATAAAACTTTTGTCACTCACCTAACTGCGCTGTTGGTATGTAAAGGTATCATTTTTTAAATATCAAATATCAAAATAAATAAATAAATAAATAAATAAATAAATAAATAAATAAATAATTGAAACTGACAGATACGATTACTCCCCACGTTTTCGAAGCCAGTACATTCACAATGTTACACTACACAATAACAATAATTCCAACTAGTCTTCACCAACTTAAAGACCGCGGGATATCAAAGAGTAGGATAGTGCAGCATACTGAAGTCTAAAACAAAGACTATTGCTTTTTAAAGAAGTATGAGTTGGCACAAAATCCGTAGAGAGGGCAGCACCATTCGGTGAGGTTTGATTACAGGAGCACATTGGTTGTTGTGCACTTCCCATACAGTAACATCTCCGTAAGATATGACGTCACCGTCACTCGCGCATGCGCGAAACCAGCTACAGCAAGAGCAAAAACCGATGTTCACATACATGTGATGCTGGAAGTTTGAAGCGTAGAATCCCGCAAATGTAAAATGCGGCGGATTAGAATTCTAATTAATCTACAGTATATATATAATGGCATTTCGTGACTGACTGATTAACTGATCCATCATCGCCGAGACAAAACTACTGGACGTAAAGAAATGAAGTTTTGAGGATACATTTATATTACAATATAGGTGTTCACCAAGGGAGGATTTTTGGATATTCCGTCACCAAGGGGGTGAAAACAGGGGTGAATTTTTAAAATGAGTGTATCTATATCTCAAAAACGTAATACTTTAAAGACGTGAAAATTTGTATTTGGAATCCCCTTTAAAAATAAGTAAACACGAACTTTTTGTTTTCGGAAAATCTTTTTAGGGGGGGTGGAAAAGGGTGAAAAAGTGGTTGAATACCTTTATGAGGATACTTATATCTCAAAAACTGAAGATGTTACTGTCATGAAAATTGGTATTTGGAATCTACTTTAAAAATAAAGAAACGCGTATTGTTTGTTTTTGGAAAATCTACTTAAGAGGGGGTAAACAGGAGTGAGAAAGGCGTTGAACTTTTAAAATAAGTACCTCAAAAACGTAACATGTCAGATATGTGAAAATTGGTATTTGGAATCTGCTGTAAAAATAAAGGAACACACATAATTTTACTTTTCTGGAAATTCAAAGGGGCTGAATTCTTAAAATGAGCATATCTACAGTATATCTAAAAAACTTAACATATTACAGACGTGAAAATTGGTATTTGGAATCTCCAAAATAAAGAAACACTTATTTTTTTGTTTTCGGAAAATTCACTTAAGGGGGTTGTAAAAAGGACTGAAAAAGGGGTTGAATTCTTCTTATGAGGATACTTATATCTCAAAATCTGAAAATGTTACAGACATGAAAATTTGTATTTGGAATCTTCTTTCAAAGTAAAGAAAATTTTGTTTTGTTTTCATAAAATACGCTTAAGGGGGTCGGGTGGGAGAAAAGAAATGTAGAAAGTGTTGAATTACGAGTATTTTTATGAGGATACTTATATATCAAATACTGAAGATGTTGCAGAAAAGAAAATTGGAATTTGGTATCTCCTGTGAAAGAACACGCATAATTTGTTTTCTGAAAATACACTTAAGGTGGAGTGTTAAAAAGGGGGTGGCGGGCGAATGTCTAAAATGAGCACATCTACAGTACAGTATATCTCAAAAACGTAACATATTACAGACGTGATAATTTGTATAACCTCTTTGAAAAAGTAACACGCACTTTTTGTTTCGGAAAAGACACCTAAATGGTGGGAGTTGTAAAAATGGGCTGAAAAAGTGGTTGGATTCTTTGTATGAAGATACTTATATCTTAAAAACTGAAGATGTTACAGAAATGAAAATTTGTATTTGAAATCTCCTTTAGAAACAAAGAAACACGTATTCTTTTGTTTTTGGAGAATCCAATTAAGGGGATACATGAATTGAAAAACGTTGAATTCTTTTTTTTAAGGATACTTATATGTCGAGAACGAAGGATGTTACGGACGAGAAAATTGGTTTTTGGAATCTCCTTTTAAAAAAATGACACGTATTTTACGGCGGGGGAGGGGTGTGGAATCAACTTAAGGGGGATGAAAAAGGAGTTGAATTTTTTATGAGGATAAAAATAAGAACTGGACTTAAAATAATACACCCTAAGGGGATTTTGACCGGGGGTGAGGAATGATGATAAAAATATACATTTTTATAAACGTTTGAATTATGAAGTTACAAGTTCATTGATATCCTAGTTAAATAGCAGGAGGTTTGAAACAAATTTAACTGCCCAGAGAGTTAAATGGGGGTTAAGATCCGAAAAAAAGTATTCATTCCTTCCTCCGAAACGGTTTAACGTACGAAGACAAAATTTCAAATAGCGGTGTATATTTCAAATCCTAGGTGTGGAATAGGAAATATTTTTTTAACGTTCCACCTCTAAAGTGTTAAATGAGGTTAGCTCCGTAAACAAAATTATTCATCCCTTCGAAACCGTTTAACGTATAAAGTTGTGATTTTATGAGAAGGGTCTTTTATATGTCCTAGATGTAAAATATCGTATACCTCAAAATTTTTCTCCCCTAAGGGGTTTAGATGGTTATTGAATCTCAAAAACACAATATCCATTCTTCCGAAACCATTTCAGGCACGAACATAATTTTTTTATAGAGGATGGCCTTCTATGTCATATATATTAATAAATATTTAAAAACATTCACCCCTTAAAAAGTATTTTTTCCTCTATTACTGTTCGACTTACAAAGTCACAATTTCACAGGGCAGTCGTTTTTACATCATAGATGTTAAGTAAGATATGGTTTAAAACATTCAAATTCTTTCATATGAAGTTCAAATGACTGATAAATCAGAAAATAAATAGGCTAATCATTCCCTGAAAACCGTTTGACGTACGAACTGAGGGCCTATTTTACAGGCTCAACTGACAGTGGACTCTCCAAAATGTATGAATAATAACTTTCAGTTTAAAACCGTAGCGAAGCACGGGTATCTTGCTAGTACGTTGTATATTGAGTAACATAGGTCCTAGTTTCAAATTTTGGATATTCTCGTGCACTTGTGCCCTTGTACACGGGGCGCCGGTGTTACCTTCTCATTTTACGCCTCCTTCACATCTGGATTTTATTGTAACGATCACACGGATTTATGATGGCCAATGTGGTATGCAAACACCGATTGAAATCGTCGCGCTGACCTCGTAATTTGCAGGCCTTCGGGCGAAGGAATGGTCTCTTGGTAGCACAAGGTCCACCATGTTACTAAAATCCTAAAATATAATTTATTCCGGAATAAAATTGAAAAGAAAATGTCAATAGTATTCACAAGAACCTGCCTTACATGTTAGAAAATAAGAGTATACCCGTATTGTTATTGAGGGTTGGCTAGCCGAGGTTCACCCGGAAGAGCGCGATTTTGATTCTCTGTCAGGAAAGCAAAGAGTTCAGAAACAAGACTTCCAGTTCTTACAATTTGCTGTACTTCGCACCGGCACAGTCATGTCTTAATGCGACGATGATATAGGAAAGGGCTAGAAGGAAGCGGCCGTGGCCTTAAGTAAGGTACAGCCCCAGCATTTTTCTGGTGTGAAAATAGGAAACCGCGGAAAACTATCTTCAGGGCTGTCAACAGTGGGATTCAAACCTACTATCTCTCGGATGCAAGCTCACAGCTGCGCGCCCCTAACTGCACGGCCAACTCGCCCGGTACTTGCAGTTCTAGATAGGCACATCGTTTTGAGTTTCCCTCAGCGACAACCAAAAGTTAATTATAGGGTGCATAGATGGCAGGGAATAGATCTATTTCAGTTAGTGCCGAGGTTACGAATAATGATTGCCTCGAGGGAACTTCAAGACCTGTACGGAGAAAGATTGTTGGATTTTTGAAGGGCGGAAAGCGGCATTCCGTGTCGTACTATGTCGGCACGTCTCTGGTGAGACATTTAGTGTTAATCCGGAAAAACATAACGTAGAAAACAGTTTTTAATTTGGAAGATAGTGGGTTCTAACCCCAAGGTTGGCAGGCCTGAAAATAGGTTTCCGTGGTTTCCCCTTTTCACGCCAGGAGATGGCACCTTAATTAAGGCCACGGTCACTTCCTTCTCATTCCTAGCCATTTCCTATCCCATCGTTGCCATTAAGACCTATCTGTGTCGGTGAAACGTAAAGCCAATATTGTAAAAAAAAAAAAAAATCAACTGTTCTGGTGATTACTTTTGATATATTAAATGTTCTCCTATATTTTTAACAGGTGGCCCGTTTTCATTTCACTGTCCCTTTTCTTTCTTTCTTTCTTTCTTTCTTTCATTCTTTCTTTCCTTCCGTTTCTCTGCCGTGTGGTAGGCCTACATGTGGTAGAGTAAAACAGAACGTTGAAAGTGACACGAAAGAACTTAAATGGCGTCAAATTATTGTCCGCGAGGATCTAGACTGGGACTGACGTTTAAGTGAGCGCGCGATGCTCCGTGTTGCCACGTCGTATTATTCAACGAGGGCGGTTTCGCGGCAAAGTCAATAACATACATTAAAGATGCATTTTAAATAATTCAAGTAGACATTTAAAGTAAAATATAAAATTAATGAAATGTATAATTAGGATTGTTATTTGCGGCAATGTCAATAAATAAAATCCCATACTTTAGTTGTCCGTTTACAATAATCATATTTGTCTTTACCTATTTTAACTGCAGTGCTTATGCTTATTCAGACCACAGCTGCAGTTCTAACACTTTATTTACAGGAATATGAGGATAATTATTACCTCTCTCCCGTTCAAAATACTCTCGTATATAACAAATAACGTCCTGAGTCTGTCCCTTTATAGGAACGCCTTTGCCGAAATCCTGACTTTACTTTCCACCAGTCGATTAGAATTAAAGGATTCTAGGTATATAATATAAACACACGATATTTAAAAGTTAACTGTTCAAGTATAACTACACTATTATTATACAAACCCACACATCTTAAAATAAACTGAGTAACAGTATAATTACACACGGGGGGACACAAATACAAACAGAAAGTAACCTTCACTGTTAAGAAACTGACAGCACAGTTGTGATGTTTGGGACATCACTGCATGTATTAAATTATCAAAACGTGTAATTAATTGAAAATATGTATATATTTAATCACTGGTAGGTCATTTTAAAATTATTTTATATATATATATATATATATATATATATATATAGGGGTTTAATCATCCATTTCACATCATCATTTCATTTCATTGTATCGCGGCTATAACGTATTCTGAACGAACAACTTATTGTGTAAAATATTTCAACATCATTCGTATTAATAGCTTGCAGTAATTTTTCCAATAGCCGTAGTGAGGTGACCAGAGTCAGCAGGCAAAATTCAGACCATTACCAGGAAATGTACGTCATCAAGCTTACGAGAGACCGTACCCCTCCCATACTATGAAGAGACAGTTGAAACATTATTAACGCCTACTTTTCGAAGTTCGCTACCTGACGCTTGATTTCCGCGGGAACGTTCAGCCTATGTGAATGGACGTAATGAAGCAAGATGATGGATTCACAGCAATACATAGGAGAAGGGATGATACCTCGAATCTTACTGGACCATGTGATATGGTTGATGGAAGGAGATTTTGAAGGCTATATACTCGACGACAAGAGCTGGAGAGGACATTGAGATTCACATTCGCACTCGTACTCGTACTCTTGGAAGGAGACACTCTTACGACGATTCTACATCTGCACATCGGAGAAGATTTTAAGTTAGTTTACTTAGCATCTGAGTAGTATACTACTCAAAAGTTACTCTCATTGGGACCTGTTATCTCAATGACGAGAGGTAAAGTCAACGGGAGACCGGTTTTGACTAGTATAGGGCAGGAGAGCTACCGCTACTGCTACTGCTCCGTAATACGGAAGAATACAAGTGTATTATCTCCATGAACATAACCCATGGTGGTTTTGCTATTAAAATTAGGACTCATTACGACTCTATGTAACGAGTACAGTAGGAACTGTTGAAGGCAGGAAAGTCATAGTATAGCTAGTGTACTATGCACAAAGCAGAAGTAGGACTGGAACCCACAAGAGATGACGCCGCCTGTACGAGAGATCCATCAATCAACAGCTTCTACATAACAGAGTCTACAAATGGTGAGCTAATGGCATAAATTACTGCAAGACTTCGAGTATCAATTCTTGTTCTTAGAGTTTATTTCATTCAATTTTGTTTTTTGCGTAAGTTCAGATTTCGTTAATACGCCATCACATCACGTTTTTCATCCTAATAAATAGCTGTTTTAATTTGTATTTTCTGAAAGTATTGTTAATGATCCTTAACTTCCAAGTTAGTGTACTTAATGGTTAGTGTCACGTCACCCTACCCCTGGGAGTTTTTAGAGTCTCATTACGTATTATTATCATAATTATTAATTACAAACTATCGCTTTCAAGCCATAAGCTCGAAGGCTGGCGCCCATGGTATATTGTTTATGGAGAAACAATGATGTATTACTTATTTATATTAACATTAAGGTGACCCGACACATCATAATTTTGTCACACATCTGTGGGCAGAGTGGGTACGTCACACAGTGAAAGGGAAAAGCTCTCTCCCCCCGCACGTGCTCCGAAAACGGCAACATTGCCTTAAGCTTTCCCTCCTTTCTTTTCGCTGGCCCGCACTCTTTTGTGATTAGTCGCATGTGATTGGTCAAGACAACCTGCTAACGCTTTCTTCCCACTCCATCCCTATTACAACTGGGAAATAAGTGTTGAAACACCTGTCAACCCCAATAGTTTGTCATATAATGATGGTGATTATTATTATTATTGTCCATATCCATACATAAATGGTTAGCGTGTTGGCCTCTGGTCCAAGGGGTTACGGGTTCGATTCCCGGCCGGAGCAAGGATTCTAACTTTCGTTCGTTAATTCCGATGGCTTGTGTGCTGCTGAGTGTGTGCCGTCTTCAGCATCATATTATCATACGAACGGAAAATTTTACGTACATACATCTTAGTTATAGACCAGCGGTGGCCACTAACCTTAATTCTGGGAGCAGAAAATTTACGAGACGAATTTGGGAGCACGTTTAGAAAATGGTTTATAAAATGAAGACACGTTTCTCATTTTATAACAAATGAAGGAACATTTATTTTATACACTACACAGAACATTATTGTTCAGGTACACATCAAGGAAAGAGATTTTACTTTTGAGATGTGCTTTTTCGAATGTTCATTTTTGCTGTTAGTTTTTTGAAATCTGGCTGATAATTGGTAAGCGCATTGCGTAAGTTCACTTAAATGTTCATCAGTTAGTTTAGATCGATATTTAGATTTGATGAATTTAAGCGTTGTTTACAGTGATTCACACACACGTAAGTAGTCCCAAAGGTTGAGATAAGTCTCTTGGCACACTCTTTTGTTAGTGGGTATTTTTCTTCAGGAACATTCTTCCAAAATTCTATGGTAGGAATGCCACTTTGAATCCTATTTTTCCCTCGTCCTCTTGCAGTTCTAGTAGCTGCAACCCTACCTCTGCTGTATCGTTTGTTATTGGCGATGAAACAGGACAGCCATCGCCCACAACATCAACAGAAAAAGGATTTTTCAGAAATGAAAATGAAAGTTTAAGTGATCTCAAATCATTAAATCTGCCATTGATTTCTTCAGCAATAATCTTCAGTTTCCACCTGAACGTCAGGAAGGCTTTCAGTAATTTTCCTCAAACATTTGAAGTGAGAAAATGTTTTAGTCTGAAGGTCTTTCCCAAAAAGCTTTAACTTGCTACGAAAGCTAAATACAGTCTGGACCAAATCAGAAATAAGTTTTTCTCTTTCTTGTAAAGATGTGCTTAGCATTTTTCAATACTGGACCACATCTGTAAAAAAGCCAAATCTAACAATCACTGGGGGTCATTAATTTCAGGGAATGATTTTCTTTTTTATAAACTGTTTGATTGGATCAAGTAATTAAAAATTGGCCAACAACATTGCTTACTGATAGCCATCTTACTAAGCAGTACCAAGATACATCATCAGGAAGCTAATCATTGTTCATATCTTCTATAAAAGGTTTGAACTGTCGGTGTGTTTTGGCATATGAGCGAATACAGTTCACAATTTTTAGAACTACCTGCATAACATGCGGGTACTGAAAATAGTTTGATGCTAAATGTTCTCTGTGAATAATACAATGTACAGGTAGGAAATCAGGAAATGATGTGTCAGCATTTAAAAGCCCAATGAGCCCTTGTTTCGTGCCAGTCATAGATGGTGCACCATCGGTGGCAATGCTGACAATATTACCGATAGGCACTGAGTTTTTCTGTAAAACACCATCCAGGGCTTCTTTAATGTCACAACCACGAGTAGTATCCTTCAAAGGAAACAGGTCTAAAATTTCTTCCAACACCTGTTAGTCATTGACACATACCTCACAAATACGGCTAGTTGATATCAGTAGACTCGTCCAGAGCCAGACTTACTGCTGAACACTCGCTTAGATTTTTTTGAAAATTATTTAAAATATCCGCATTAATAACAGAAACTCGCCCCTTTATTCTGTGTCTAGCAGCGGACATTTAGTTGATCAGTTTTCACATTTTCTTATTTTCGGGTTCTAAAACAGAAATAAATAACTTGTGTCATGTTCTTGTTAATAAACTCCTCTTCTGTGTAAAGCTTTTCGATTTTGCAATATTAAAAGCCAAGATGAAGCCAGATTCGATTGTCAAATCTGCTTCCTCGGTAAAAATTGACATAACCGTACTCTGACCATGAAGTTTTTCCTTTAGTGATTTCAGTTTCGTTTTCTTTAACTAAGTGCCAACAGGAAAATCTTTGTTGAAACCGCTGTGATTAGTGTCATGATGGCGTTTTAGAATTCTGGCCTTGAACTGTTATTTGACACAAAAGACACATTGGCTTACCGTTTCTTTCTACAAAAACGAATTCTTCCTCCCAGCCGGTATTAAAAGCTTTATTCTCCTCTTCATATTTATGCTTCTTAGACAGCATCGCAACTGTTCGGACACCAAGCCACAACTGTACTGAAACAGCACACAACTGCACACAGAAAAGTTTCGGCACTCGCTACTGCCTATACGTGAACGCGACCGGCTTCACTTCACGACACTGACTCACTGACACACTCTCTCGCTCAAAGCACTATCTAACGGAAGGCCCCGGAACTATATTCACCTCCCGTCTCTCACCACTGACCTACAGCGCTACGTTAAGCCGCACATCGCTGCTACTAACTGCGCCGGCCACGAGCTGTCGTTAGATTCCATTAATTATATCATTTAATTTTACTCTAAAGTTGGTGTCAAGAGCCTCACGAAACTGACTCAAGAGCCGCATGTGGCTCGCGATCCTCGTTGTGGCCAGCCATGTTATAGACTGTTAGCCTATGCCTTTCTGCGTTCAGTCTTTAAGTCTCCATGAATTTACTAATCGCCACCACAATCCTCTATTTGTAAGTAGTTCTGTGGCCTCATTTAGTCCTATATTTCTTATCTTTAAATCATTGTAAACTGAGTCTAACCATCGTTGTCTTGGTCTCCCTCTACCCCTCTTACCGTCCATAATATAGTCCATTATTTTCCTAGGTAACCTATTCTCCTCCATTCGCCTCACATGACTCTACCACCGAAGCCGGTTTATGCGTACAGCTTCATCCATCGAGTTCATTCCTAACTTAGCCTTTATCTCCACATTACGAGTACCCTCCTGCCATTGTTCCTACCTTTTTGTAACGCCATTCATTCTCGCTACTTCCATGTCTGTTACTTCTGACTTATGAATAAGATATCCTGTGTCCACTCAGCTTTTACGCCCGTAAAGCAAAGTTGGTCTGAAATCAGACCGATGTACGGAGAGTTTTCTTCGTGAGCTGACTTCCTTCTTACAGAATACTGTTGATCGCAACTGCGACCTCACTGGGTTAGCTTTACTGCACCTTGAATCAGTCTCACTATACTACCATCTTGGAAGAACACACATTCTAAATACTTGAAATACTTATCTACCAGTTCTAGCTTTGTATTTCCAATCTGACATTCATTTCTCTTGGATTTCTTACCTACGGACATAAATTTAATCTTCGAAAGGTTAATTTTCATACCATACTCATTGCATGTATTTTCAAGTTACAAGATATTAGACTGCAGGCTATCGGCACATTCTGCCATTAAGACCAAGTCGTCAGCATACGCCAGACTGCTCACTACATTTCCACCTAACTGAATCCCTCCCTGCCATTTGACACCTTTCAGCAGATGATCCATGTGAAAAAGATGAAAGATTGCAGCCTTGTCTAACCCCTGTAAGTACCTTGAACCAAGAACTCATTCTACCATCAATTATCACTGAAGCCCGATTGTCGACATAAATACATTTGATTGATTTTTATGATATACCCTTAATCGCACAGTCCCCCAGTTGGGCGAACATCTTTCCCTCGGTAGTCTTATCATATTTCTTCCCTTGATCAACGAAACATAAACATTCTATTCCCCTCGTAGCATTTTTCATTTACCTGCCGCATACTGAAAATCTGATCCTGACAGCCCCTCTGAGGTCTGAAATCACACTGGTTTTCATCCACTGATCTCATCCTCCCTTCCAAGATGCCAGCGTACACTTTGCCTGGTATACTGATTAATGAGATACGTCGATAGTTGTTGCAATCCTTCCTGTTCCCTTGCTTATAGATAGGTGCAATTTTTAATTCAGATAAAATTAAACTTTGCTTTTGTAAATTCACTTTGCACTGATAAAGTTTGAATATTTTTTCTGCTTATTTGCTTCTTCTTATTCTTTCGTAGTTGCTCTCGTGTACAATTTACAATTAAGACTTTTTAAAGGAATCTGAAGGATTTATCATGCGTGAGAGACAAAACGCAATAACAACAGTGCGTCAGTTCTTGAGGTTTCCTTAATAATTTGATATTCAGTCCAACTTTCCTTGTAAAAAAGAGGCCCATGCCTCAAAGAACGAAAGAACTAGTTTAAAATGGAAATGTGATCCCATACATAGGTCATACGTAATGGTGAGAAAGTTGGTATTCATGTTAAAATAAGCTTCGGAGGAGAGAGCTGGGAAGAAAGTTTGTCGGGGAGAAAGGGAGAGTGAGAAAGCGAGAGGGAAGTTTTAATGTGTGGGAGTCTGGTGTAGGAGTTGAAATGAATGGTGTGACCTCAAACATCCATTACATATAAAGAGGACGTCTGACTGGACGAGCCTTCAAAACGTGAACATGATGGGTGGGATCCATTCAAATGTTCTGCATCCCTCTGTAGTTACAGAGGAATAACGAAGAAACCACTCTCCTCTTCCATGACTATGTTCGAATAATACGGTGGAAGTTTCAACCGGATGCAAAATATAATTTGCATTCCTATCCATAAAATGAGCTTAGACATTTGTATATGACATTAAAATCATACAGAAGAAATAGCAGGGAATCTAGCAGCACGTGAATCTCGTTTCTATCTTCAGACTAGGACTTCTAATCCGTGTACTGTGCGAGTGGACAATTGGACTATGGGGCTGTCACAAAGTTCATTAAGAATATTACATTTATTTCCATAAGACGATTTTATAAATTGAAGAATAGTAAAATTAGATTCCTACCCAAAATTGATAAAAGAGAAACAACTAAAAGGGTATTTTCAGAAGAAAAATGACAACGAAGATCAAATAGAATGCAATACTGGAAGAACAGAAAGAAAAAAACCATACAACATCATAGAAGACCGGACAGAAATTGACTACAGTGGTTCATCGCGGCCGTCAATGTAAATGGAGAACATCTCATGAATAGGGCTGAGGAACATAACATCCATCTTGTGTTCGATGCTGAAGATAGAGGCACAATTAGATCAGCTGCATGGGAAGAGGATTATAACCCGGACCTTGTTTTTGTATCCTGTGTCAACAACTATCGGCCTTTGTGTGCTGCGCGGGAAGTTATTCTAGCTTTTCCGCACAGTCAACACCGCTCAGTTTATCTTAAAATTGGAATACAGATTCCTCCTCGCCCACGCTGGAACTTCAAAAAAGCAGACCGGGAAGCTTTCTCAGAAGAACTAGCTAAATGTGTCCGATGGAAACACCCAACAAGTGACCATTATGTGAGATTTGTAGGAGCTGTAATTGCCATAGCCAAAAACACATTCCAAAAGATTTCAGGAAGGAATATGTTACCGGATGGACTGACACAAGTGAAAAGCTGTATGAAGAGCTCTTGGCCAGTGATGAACAAGAAATTGCAGAATAATTACTTAGTGGCCTTTATAACGCTCGGAAGGGAAAGTGCGTTGAAACTGTGAATGTATTAACTTCAGTAAATCCAACAGAAGAGCTTAGTCACTCTTCAGAAGACTCGGAGGAGGTACCCTAATCACTCGTGGAAGTCAAACTGTCACTGTAAAATGGTTGATACCCATATAGTTTCTATGTGTCGAACAGCTAGAGACAGAAACACACAAGATATATCAAGAAGGAGCTGGCCAATCTAAAAGCCAAAAGTAATTCTGTTTCAGAATATACTAGATAGACCCTTCACCACCAAGGACATTTATACAGCTCTGTCAAAAGCGGTAAGGCACCAGGGTTTGACGAAATACGTCCCGAATCTTGATAAATTGTGGCAAATACACTCGACTTTGGCTATCCAAGCTAGCCCCTAATATTGTTCAGACTGGCAAGCTACATCGTTTGTTTGAATTGATGAAGATCGATGCCATATTGAAGCCTGGGAAACCCAGTAACAGACCAGACAGGGGTATAGACCTATCTCACTGTTGACTGTATGCTACAAGTTAATTGAGAGATTAATCCTGAACACATTCGCCTGATAATACCCATAGAACAAGCAGAACTCAGACCACAACGGAGTTGCACGGACCAAGTACTCTCATTAACCACCTACATTGAGTCAGGGTTCCAGAATCGCCAAAAA